>NC_141702.1:117902299-118117299 GCF_971803275.1 Cyanistes caeruleus
GAATTAGCTATGAGTTGCTCAATAGCACAGTAAAGGGAGATTTTTCTCAGATCCAAGGATCAGGAAAACAGAGTCTCTACTGTCTGGATCACTTCCAGTCTTATAGCCCTCAATTTCGCAACATTCTACATGACACAGAGCAGTTAAAGTCACCTACAGACTTCAAAGCTTCCAAGTCTCATCACAGAAATCAGTATACAAGTACTGATAACAGTCCAAGAACACCAAACCAGGACACAAACTCAGTGTCTGAGGGCACAGAAACATGGTTTTCCAAGTTCAAAACTTGGAAACTTTGGCTTCACTTTTGTGAAGGTCACTGTTCAGTTATTTAATTTGTTGGAAACACAACAGGCAAAACCCTACCACTCCTCAAACCACCAAGTTTAATGGGACATAAATCTTTGTACATAAAATGAAAATGCTAGCTCTGCTTTACCTATGAATACAAAAGCACAATAAATACCTGTGACCTTGATGTGATCACTGGAATCTGCATGGATTTCCCATCAAGGACACCCTAAAAAAGCCAGAAGGGATTTGTTAGGCAGTACTGCCAGGTTCCTGACTGAGAGGCAGCAAGTTCTGGCAGCGAGGATACCTTAAAATCATACATGCATTGACAACCTCCACCCCATGGGGGGTGGGTTTAGGTACCCTAAAGCCCTAAAACCACACAGACAGTAGTTCAGGTATTTCAGCCTTCACCAACAAGATCTCATCTTGATTTGAAGGTGTGCCCTCAAGAGTTTATGCCCCAGTAACAAGCACCATGAATAATGAAGCTCTTTATCTTCCCTTTGAGAGGCCAAATGCTTTAGTCTTTATAGCAGTTTTAATTTACAACAGTGAATCAGATAGTTTTAAAAAGAAAATTCAGTATTATTTCAAGCATGCCAAAGAATCTGACACTACCAAATCATCTAATAGTAACATTTAAAAGGTAAGTCACAAAAGTGTAATATCTGGGGAGTGAGGACTGAAATAAGCTAAATTTAAAAGCATATTTTTGTTTCCATCAGTAAACATGCAGAGAGAATTTGTGAGGCAGTCTAATCACTAAACTGTTCAGCTTTTCAGTTAGTCCACTGAGTAAAATCACTTAAAGATTACATTTTTTGCAGCTCTCTTCCTCCCATCGTGAGGGTATCCGCTTTCTGTGAAATTGGAGTCCCACATGTTTAGCTGGAGGAACAAAATACACAGACTCAAAATAATTGCTGGGCTAAAATTTTCTTATTTGGGTGCAGCTTCCAGTCAACACATTAAATGTATTAGGGGCCACTCTTGAAAGAGTATTTATCTAAGTCCACCATTACCCCACAGGAATTTCAAGCCTCTGAAAAAGCCCTGAAATCTGTACTTGCAACATTCAGTACTAGACAACATTTCTACAAGATGAATCTTTACAAGTGTCAAAACTGAAGGTTCTTTTTCTGGCTGTTCTTTGCTTGTGCCTCCATTCAGAGGTCAAGCTCCAGGAACAGCTACTTAAGGATATTTACACATAACAATAAAACAAATGAAATATTAGTCTAAGAGTTCCACATACCAAGATCTAACAAGCAACTCCACACCATCATTTCAGAAGCAATGACCTATTGAGTAGGCTGCTGATTTCTAAAGCAGCAAAACTATCAACAGGCACTCAAAAAGTATCTACCAGAAACAGATTAGCTCATATATTTCATGCATTTCATATATTTTCATGTATTTCAGCCACAAAATTCATATCTTCTTCATTTGGAGATAATTTTTTTTTCTGAATTGAGAACTGCTTCCAGATGAGACAGTTCATTCAGCAATTGGTCACTGCAGTGCTAAGTCAGTACAGCAGTATTTAGATACCTTGGCAGCAGATGAGAAGCAGTCATTAAGTGCTAGATCCTGAAAATACGTTAATAGCTATACATCATATTCATCGTGATTGTTCACATCTTCATTCTAGTAGAACTAGATATGCTTAAATTTAGATTCCCAAGTCCTTTGGGGGCATGTATAAATGCATGTATTTTCAGTTATTTCATTTGTTCTCCCTCAATAATTAATACTACTTGAAACCCTCCTTGGCCTAGCCCCCCCTCCTTGCCTTTTCTCCATCTATGGCATTTTGGGGGCATTCTCCCGATGTAGGTGGACGAGATACTTTAGAGCTTGGTGAATAATGCTGCTTAGGTGAAGCACTCCTAGGATCCGTGATTAGAGTCCCACTTAATTTATGCTGTCCGTGCACAAAACACGTTCTGAGTTGACAAACCGTGTTATATCCTGGAATGGTGCAAGCAATTGGAGGTCCCGATGTTCTTAGTGCAACTGTAGCCTCCATTTCTGTAGGAGACACCTGGCTTTTAGAGTTTGGCCACGAAATTAAAAGCTACATTCCACCTACCACTTCAAATACATACTTGGATCAGTCACAGGAATGCAAAGTCCCTTAGACGTTGATGGTTCAGCTACACTGTTGGCACCACTACAACTCTGACATTCAACATTTCTATAAAAGTCAAACACTAGAGTTATAAAATGCTAGTTTGTAAAATACTGTATATGTCATTTCCAGAAAGTGCATGCAAGACAAACATTCACCTCCCTAGCTCATTGTCAGAGCTCTGTTAAACAACACAACCTCCCAGCCAATGTAGCGCCAGACCATCATCTTGCAGAATTTCAGACTTTTAAACTCAAGCATTTTCTTTACTGAGTCCTTATGTGCTGATACATTTTCCCAATTAGTCTACCCAGAACACTGTGCTGCTTTGAACCATTGTTCTGTTCTAGCCAGATGTGCACACAAATTTTTGGGTTGGTTTATTTTCCGTGTGACTCCTACAGCATCAAGCAGTCTGAACAGAGCAGGTATCACACACTTGGTAGGACTGGGCAATTACTCTCAAGATTACATATTCTTCCTGTGCTTAGGCAGTTGCTGAGGGATACACAGACTTCCCAGGAAGTGACAGACATTTTTACTGCCTGAGCTCTCATACCACTTCACTAAGTCAGAAGCAGCTCTGGTGCTTCTGAGCCCCAAATCAGCATGTCATTAGAACTTAATCTACTTGGTATCAACAGTACTTTTTGTTAGAAAGAACAGTTACTTGCACATAAAATACCTCAGCTTCCAGTTGCACACTAACCTGTGAAGATTTACATTCAAGACTAAATAACTTCCCTGGTGTCAAGTTCTTCATTCCTATGTGTTCATGGATATTATATAGCTTTTTCAAGGCTTCCTTTAACCCAGTCTCCTATCACGTGCCCAAAGGAGATTCCAGCTTTGTTCCTGAAGCTCTTAGAGCTTTCCACATGCTTATGATCCAAACAAGAAATCCTAGACTCATTTACATAGTGAGCCAGTTAAAAGCAGCTTCTCCACAGTTCCAAGGTTATGGCACTAACCTTTCTGTCTCTGCTGTAGAGATGTCCAACTTAGATATCTTATTTAACGAAGAGGAATTAGAGGGTGCTCTGGAATCTCTGTCTTTGGAACCATCCGAACAGCTTTCACCTAAAGAAGACCTTTTGCACTGAAGTCCACTATTATTTTGACTAATATCTGACACCCTTTGCTGAAACGACAGTTAAAAAATAAAGTCTTCAAGTAATTACTAAAGCTTTTATTAAAAATTACCAGAAGCGCTGAATTTTTATTATACCTTCTTTCTTTTCTGTAAGGTTCCTGCTGGCAAAAAATAATGGAGTTGCTTTCTCTTCACATAAGTTGCCTCAATCTTCATACCTTCCTTTAGGATGTTGAGGGCACTGGCCTGCCTGTAAACTGACATCAAACACAGCTGTAGCTTAGTGGGGATGTTTGCATTAGTGCTTGTCAAAGTTATAGATGGTTTCTTTAGAAACACGTCTGCCCAGCCCACATGAAGAGTTCCCAGCTTCAGTTGACACAAAATGCTGCCCAAGCACTCCCAGCCATCACAAGAAGATGAATGTGACCTGTGATGTCCATTTCACACTCACTACAGACCAGACACAACAGCTACTCGAGCTCAAATATGCAGTGATAAAGTCTACGTGTCCGAGGAAGCCAGACTGGATTTTAGGGAGTCTGATTTAACAGACTCACCACAATTTGAACAGGTTTTTCTCAGTTGCCTGCAAACAGGCGACTGACAAGTGCTATGGCAGCACAACAGTTATCAACACAGTTAAGTCACATTTAGATAAGCTTATCTAACCGGCCTATCACGAGCATAACTGGAAATACAGATGAGCTTACTGACATACAGAGTGGGAAACAAGGCAAGGATATGAAACTCAAAGGCTTTCTACAGGAGACCAGAAGTGAAGTAAAAGCACAAACATGAGCACACACACCAATATGGAAACTTGCTTCAAATGAAATTCACTAGTTTGTATACAAAAGGGAAATAAAATTCACAGAAATAAAGCTCCAAACTGAGCTTTCTATTCTTGAGCTCATCAACTTGAAATTAATCTTCGCCCTCTAAAATTATTCTCTCAAAGTCATGGCACATGGCAACAGCTCTCTAGCACAAAGCTACTGGTCATCCCCACATGAGGCAAAGGATTTCCCACCTCTCAAGAAACAGCTTTTCTGTTCAATCCTCTCTGGAATCACACCCTACATCCAGCACACACCATAGGCTGTGCTTCACTAAAGTAAGAGCACACAGCCATACTAACCATAACAATACTAACAATGACTTACAGTGTTTGTGCATAGAGGATTTACCATTAGTTCTGGCCTCTTAGCAGCACGTAAATCTCATTAACACAATTCACATTTGCCATTGAAATGTAGTGCCACTGGATGTAACATGCACGTACAGGTAACAGGGCAAGTCTGAGGAAATCACCCCACCTGGCTTGTAACTCAGACAAGAGTTTTGATGCCTTTTTCTGTGCTTTTCTCATATCCCAAGCAGGAGCTAAGAAGAAGGTCAGGTTTTACTGCTTTTACTCATGTTGCCTGAATAAAACACGACAGAACTCATGCTGGTACTATGGATAAACTCCAACAAACATTTAGAGGATTTCACTGTTTAGAACTCTTTGTCCAAACACACTTGTCACTCAGAAGAATAGCCTGATTTCCTTATTATCCTTAGCATTATCTAACAACACTTGCAATATTAATTTATTTCTACATCTATCAAAAATAGTAACAGACTCGGAACAGGAAAATTTACATGCAAGACTGCATGTAATTACAATGTGACAACCCAGCGACTTTCCCAGTTCTGGGATCATATTATACACAAACTGTCTTGGAAAAATCAACATCAACAGGCATCAACAACTCATTTCAGAGCTTGACACAGCCACTTCTAAAGTTCAGCAGCTGACTACTGTTAGTAGTATAGGTAACCCCAGCAAATGGGCAACTCTGGGTTTCACAGCTGGTAGACTGTCCCCTACAAGAAATGCAGTTTTGCATTTCTCCAGTAAGAGGACTTATTTTATATATGGTACACAGTGTATGACTGTAACACACTTTTGTTTCAAGGTGGCATTACTTCGACAAAGTGTCAACACGTTTTTCAAGCTAATCTTTTATCTGTTGCTATCTACAGGGATATCTAATAACAGAAGGAAGTACAATTCACTTTGTGAAGCAACTTCTTCTGGAATAAGAAGAATTATACTCCACAAGTCTACAGCAAAAATAGAGCCTTACCTGTATCTGTGAATGACTGTATCCCATGTGTTAGATCAACGTTAGTCTTTACTGCACTTTCTGCTTTCTTAAATACAAGCCCAAGAAACCACATTGATACATATCCACTCCTAAAAAAAGACAAGATTGACAAACCTGAGTTGGACACAGATATCAGACATTTGGATTCTGGTACATTTTAGTTTCTCTGTTTAGAGCCAGCCCAGACTTAAACTTCTCAGCGCACTTCTCCCTAAACTGCTCCCTTCTTTAAAAACATATTATGAGCTCAGGACCCTGACAGAAACACACTGAACCTCTCTCACCAATGAGCTGAGGGGAACATAGATACACATTGGCCAAACTACTTCAGAAAAGTAATAAAACTCACTGTTTATAGAGAACTTCATTGCCAGGGAAAGACTGTGGCTGCACGTGTGCAATAGTTATAAATTCATTCCTTTCCAAGTTTCCAACCAGCACACGGATTTTAGACTCGACGAGGCCAATCCTAGTAAAAACAAGAGGTATTTTATTCATTTTTAACTGTATCTAGCCCATCAGTTAGATGTCTTTTTGTAATACAGCGTTAACCAATCAATAAGGACCAAATTTCATACAGCTGAACAGACACCAGATCTTTATATCACATACACACACTGTAATTTGAGATGTTTCCAATGACATTTGTGCTTTTGCTTCTAAAGACAGAGATAAGTAAGTTTTACATGTACTCTGAACACTTCAGATAAAACACTTCCACATGTAACCTATGATGAAAATAAAAAAGCACAATCCCAGCACCTCTGGGGTGCAGCAAAACTCCTTTTTGCCACAATGATCAAGGAGAACAGTGATTTTGAAAAGGCTCAAGCACAACTGTTCAGTTCCACCCAAGTAAAGATGCAATTCTTCCTGCAGATTGATCAGTGAAATGTAAAAATAGTTATTTTAATGAACAAATTATCTAGTCAACAATCCCATCAGAAACTTCCCTAAGAAATTAATTGTGACCATGAGGGCTTTAATTTCAATAAAGCACTGGCATTTCATCCTTCTATCTAAAACTCTGTTAACTTTAAAAGCAGTCAGAAATCTCTATGTTCTTCAAAAGCATCTTATGTTTATGAATAACAGAGACATTACCTATTTCCATATCCACTCAAGAATTGGTGAACTATCTTTTCTAATAATAAACTGAAAAAAGTTTCTCTTCTGCTTATCACTTTCCCAAGCTACAAAACTGTAAAATTTGGCTCTGTTTCTGTCACTCAAAAAACATCAGCTTTACCACAGCCAGAATTTCCCTCATCTTTATTGTGACATAAAATAGGTTTTGTTCAAGAACATTTCACATTAAAAATTATTTGGCCCTCTGCCCATACACCTTGTTGTACACAACTGTGACTGATATCAAGCTGCAGCTGATAAGATTTCTAGGTGAATGTATTAGAACATTCAGATAAAAGATATTACCTAGTAAAACTATTTTTAAACTTAATGCTATCTTTTAGAGATGGCACAAGAATTATTTGACTTGAAACACAAGCCAAACTTTGAAATAAAAGTAAGGTACCCTCAGAATGGGTGTCTGTTACAGAGAGGTGTTTTGCTTCCTCACTTGACCAAAGCAAAGTACTAATTTCCTAACAAAGAAACCCACTGGAAAGTCAATAAACAAACATTACAAGTGTGTCTTAATTCTTCACCATTTCCCCTTATTTCAAATTTCACAACAACTCAGCACATTCACACAGGTTAAATAAGTAATTATTGGCAAATGTCCCTTCACTGAAGAAAAGTAGGTCTGGAATAGGCTGACTAAATACCAGTGCAATCTAGTTTTTAAATATTACAGTAAAACTCTTTATGCAAGTAAGTCTAAGGCTAAGAACAGTCATCTTCAAAGCAGGGAGGGAAGGGGGTGCATTCCATGCCTAGTTGCATAGTTACAGACTATTTGTTAACACAATTAACCAAAATATGGTGCAACATTGAATTGAGTTTCAGTTTTGCACTGGACCCCATTTAAAGCAGCACTTACCAGTTTAAGTGATGCTCTTCTGTAAAGGCACTGGCAGTCAGCACAATGTAATGTCTAGAAGAAGGAAGGAAAATTAGTACACTAGCTCAATATTTTATTCTACACTCTAAATATCAGGTGGGGTTTTTTTGGTAGGAAAACTTGTATGAGTGGCATTAGACAGCTTTTCCTATCTTCCCTATGCTAATATGTAGCAAAATTTATATAACTACTTCCAGTTTCTTTAGAAAGTCCTAAACTGAAACATATCAATACAATTTTCTATTTAGACCCCAAGTTAAAACCCATTATGCTAACCACTAAGTAAATAACTGCAAGTTCAGACATCAGATTTCATACGTACTTGTACTTCTGAAAGAAGTTCAGTGGTTCAAAGAGCTTTGACCAGTCTGATTTTCCTTTGAGAATCTCATCTGAAACTTCAAGACCTACAAATATGGTTGAAAATTTTATCAATATTTTTTAAAGATTACCATAACAAACTTTAGAAGATTGTAACAGTAGCTGACAGGAAAAAAAAAAAAAAAGCTGGAATTTTCCTGACACAACACAGATCCTTTCCCACAGTTTATTGGAAAACTGGTCCCTTATTGCCTGCAATGAGCATACTTCCCAGAGAAGCACCACACTGAACAAAACTAATTCAGGTAACGTGGTTCCATAAAGCAAGAATGACACTGTTTAATAAGCACAGAATGCACTTTACCACGTTGGAACTCCTCTATCATGACTGCTCGTGTTGACACTGACACGTTGTACGTGGAGTTCTGCTGTGGATAGGACGGGGTGATGATGGGCATCACGTGGTACCGGTCTGATGGGTTCACCTACGAGTTACAACAGCTTTGCTCAGCACCAGTTTAGGTCAGAACAAAGTTTTAACCCTTCTGATTTCAATGGTTACCTACCCTAGGGTCCCAGACTGGTAAATTAAGAAAGCTCTCTTCAAGTCGTTTCAGCAACACTGGCTTTGGCCAATCCCTACAGAAGAAAAAAAACAGTAAAGCATCCATTTTAAGCTCTGCAATTCAGGGCTGCACGGGATGTTGTCCATGTACATCCTGATATAAATAACTACAAGTGATACTTCTTTATGCAAATTGAAATAAACAGCTTTTACCATTTTGAAAATATCAAGAAGAACTTGTTAACGAGAGTAGAAGCCAAAGCATTGGGGTAGAGTTGACATATTCTTGCTACCAGCATTGCCCAGGAGACTCCACCAAGAAATCCCATGATGTTGGAGTAAACACCACGTCCTAGAATGGAGACCACACCGTTAGTCTGTGCTCTTTCAAATGTGCAGCACCAGCTGCACATTCTATAGAATATTTAATACATTTCAGCCTCCATGTCATTTACTTTTGCAGTGCAGTGAGGCCAAATTGCTGGTCCTCACAGTGATGAGAAAAAGAATCAGTACAACACCATGTCCCGAAACATTGCTGGTGTGAAACTTGTTTGTGCTGCTACACCTACTGCTTCACTTCAATTCCCCTAAGAGAAAGGTTCTGCCATTCCTCTAGTACCTGCTCTAGCCAGGTGGGCAAATGGGACTTTCTTATTCCTTTTACACTTAATTGGGGATTTTTATCATTTATCATTGCTTATCAGGTTCCCAATAAGCAATGCAGCAGTGTCTCGCAAGCACTCCCCTCTTCTCTGAACTCCACACCTCCACTAGAAAAACACATGGAATTTACCACAGTGACAGACCATGAACCTAAACCAAAAGGGTTTTAATAAGCAACTGTCATTTAAATAGCAATCCAAAGCTGAGGTACATCCAACAGCGAGCCTGAGGTGCCTCTGAGAAGTTTAAAGATCACAAACAACCCCGTCACTCACGTTTTGCCCACAGTTTAACTGCCCGGAGCGTGAGCCGGAAGTTCTCCAGGTTGGGCACCAGGCGCAGTATTTCGTCTGTAACTCTGCTGCCTGCGAGACAAAAGGTGAAGCACAGGAGCTCCTGTAACAGGTACGAGTCAGGTGTTCCTACACAGCACCAACACCTCACAGCTTATGGTTCAAGTCTGGGAAAACAGGTTTGGATTACTTGCTTTGTATTAAATTATAGATTACCCATAACATTCAGCATCGCTTTAGGTAACCAGTGCCCTCAACAGCTTTCTCACAGTTTAGACTACAACTAACAACTTTTAAATACGGCCTCTCCACTGGATGTTTTAGCCATAAACTACAACACAAGAGGCTCCACCTCAGCATGAAGAATTTTACATTGCAGGGTGGCAGAACACTGGAACGGGTGGCCATGGGAGGTCAAGGAATGTCCCTGTCTGGAGAGATTCAAAACCCACCTGGACACATTCCTGGGACAGCTGCTCCAGGTGACCCTGCCTTAGCTGGGGGGTTGGACTGGATGATCTCCAGAGGTCCCTTCCAACCCTAAATATTCTGTGATTCCAGAAGCTAGGTTTCTTTTGACAACCAGCAACCATTAAAACACTTGGTGCTAAACATTGAGCAAGTCAGACTTTAGGTATTTTAATTACTTTTTTTTTTTTAATGAACTACTTTGTTTATTATTCATACATTCTTATCAAGGGCCCTACTTAGTCATCTGAATTTCTGGGGCAAACTGGAGCACTGCTCACAAACCAATCAAACAAACATGACACACAAGTCTGTGTAAACACACAACTCCTTGAAATAGCTAAATTTAGACCCACCGGTCACCTCCTCAGAACTCAAGTACACCGGAGATCAGTTTCTGCACCTTGTACAGAAATGTGGCTTGTGTAATGTGCTCTCTATGCCAATGTAAATGTCTCCATGCAGGTGTGCAGAACATGCTCACCATTTAAGCTCCGTATGCATCTTATATCCAGGCTTTTGAGGCACGAGTCGTCCCTGAGATCGAGATCATCAGAAACCGTTGGCAAGGACAGCTTTGCGAACACGAGATCAATCTTCAAGAGAAGAAAGTTTCAAACATGACTGACAATGCAGCACTGTTTGCAAACAGGACACCAGTGAGAGACACTTGGCCATTTGTGTGGTTAACATTTATATTTAGAATTATGTGACCATAGATAAATATTGATTTGCCAGAAAACAAGAAAATTGCTCTAAGTTCCCTACTTGTTTACAAAACCACTTCTATTTTTTTAAGCTAAGGAAAGGAAGGGTTTTTTTTTTCTTTAAGTTGGAAAGATTACTCTAAACTTAGAATTCCCATTAAAAGACAATTTTAAATTAACCATAAAATTAAGACAAATTCAAATTGCCTCAACTGTACTTCAACAAATGAGAAAGCATTTTCTTTATGCTGTAAGGCCTTAAGCATCTGGTTTTCAGTATAACCTGAGGCAAGCAAATTATTCTTTGAACATCTGTACCAGATAAAGGCCACAAAGAGATCACTGAGTGTCTTCACGATAGTAATGCCAAGCAGTAACTTGCTTAGCTATTACAGCAAGTGGGTATTTATTCTCTACATGAAATGTATTCCAGACAGAAGGATTCCTGCAGCTGACAAACTGAGGCAGGAGTCCAATGAGTCGTTTTACTTTTCATTTTCTATGCTGTTTGTCTCACAGGGACTTCATTTTTGATCTGCAACAAAACATCAGGCGATTTGTGCAGGGAACCACAACAGAAACATCCCCTGCAGAAAAGGAGCTCTTGTCAGAGCTCAGGGGAGTTAGCAAGGACACAGCTTCTACTCCCACTCTGCACATCCTTGGGAGATAAATGCAACCCAAGCAGGCTCCCCTGGTCTGCAGCACAGGTTTAAAAAAAGATGTCCCTCATGTTCCCACGCTCACCAGGCTAGCTAGGGACTTATTTTCCTAGCAGATCCCATTTTACTTCTTCTGGGATAGGTCGCAGTCAAGGCTGTTTAATTACAGTTTCCTAAATATGCTGCAATGTACCAATAAACTCATAAAACCTTGAAAAAAGTTATCCTACTCCAAAGCAAGAAAAAAAAATAATAATTCTCGCTTAAAGGTAAAAAAACCCACAAAAATTAAAATTCTTACCTCAATGCCATCAAACTCAAATTTGATAACTGGTACATATGCATCCTCAATGGCCTGTGAAGGAGAGGATATCTGTAATAAGATATCCTTTTGCTACTTTAAGCTTTTTCCTATACTATGGATAAAATACAGAATTTACACTGAACCACTCAGTCCAAAGACCGAGTTCCTTCTAAACACAAAAAATGCTAATAACTCCCAGGCAGGATAGCACTATTATGGTACCAATACTAGATTTTAGAAAAGATCTTATTTAGGCAAGAGATTCAGAGGCTGATTGTGTACTGTAACAAACAGTGCACAACAAACCATCAGTATCAGTGGCTGTAAGCACTTACTACAGCCAAGGTGAAAACACAGCTTCCAGGGACAACCTTGCTTTTTGATACAGCTGACTCATTCCCAAAACACAGGGAGGGGAGAGGGACCACAAAAACTCTTACATGATGTAGTCACTGGGGATAGGAGCCAAGAGCTGGACAGCAACACTTTCATGCTGCATAAACCAGTATATTAGAGAGTACTCAAAACTGATTTAATTTTGGCTTGTAAGATATTCACTAACAATGCAAGTTTTTTACATGAATATTCTTATTGTAAAACTTACACAATCTATCAAGCAGAGAGTTTACTCACTCTTAGGTTTTTTACTTCCTCTTGATTCCTCAGTTTTTCAAAGAATGACTGAAAAAAATCTGATCTTTCCACGTGACTGGGAGCAACACAAAGAGCATCTATGTCTGAACCTGCAAAGAGATTCCATTTTTCCTGTTACTGTTGGAAGCCACTTGGCAACATCAGAACTGTGACCAGGCACTGGAAGTACTACCTTTGGTGTGTACTCCAAGTCTGTAGGAACCAAATGTAAATATTTTGCCACCAACTTGTTCTGTTATTGAAGGGGGAAGATTCTGTGGGTAGAAGAGCAAGTTTAAGATGAACATCATCCTCTTGTGCAAGTTTGACTTGTAAGTTATTTAGAAAAACTGTAACAGCCTGCATAAGCAATGTCTTCTCACTCCCTTACATTTCAGTTTACTACAGCTTTGATTCTGTTTTTCTGAAATAAGTTAAGCTTGCAACTCAAAAAAGATACTATAGGTGATGTAGCAGTACTTTTATTAATTTATACAAATTAAGAACTATTATTATACTTCCCTGCAGCAGAGGCACATAAATTAATACAGCCTAAGAGCCATTCAAAGGGCATGTCTAGAATCATAATTTCAAACTAGACTGACTGCTGTAGGCTGTTTGGGGCAAGATTAGTGCCAATTTTACCATCTTTCTCATGCACAATGCTTTGTTTTGGCTTTGTTAACAGCTATGAGACAACTGACTGAGCCAATCCAGGAATTTATTCAGTTCCCCAAAGACTCTGAAACCTTGATCTTGAAATACCTTTTATAACTTATTTCAGCAGCAGTTACTACATCTCTATTTGATATGTAAGAAGTTAAATGCTGAACATTAGCACAGGTCTCAGCAGTGTAGCCTTTGAATCAAAAGACTTCAGCTGTTTTGACAAAAACAAAAAAGTTCTTACCTTGCTTTCAGCAAGCTCTGAAATCCATTCTCTGACAAAGTTATTCAGTTTACCAAGAACAGTTGTCCTGTAAAGAAAACTCATGCTAAGTTTGCTCTAAAAAAAACCAAAAAAATCAAACAAAAAAACAAAGCAAAAAAACCCAAGAGGTTAAAAAATTTTAGTCTTGTTATACCTGTGATAGAGTTCTTCCTGATCCTCAAATACCCCAAATGGCTTCATTGCTTCAATCAGCTTCTGGGTATGAACGTGGTCTTTATCACTAGGAGGAGCCAAGCTAATTGGAGAGGTAAGTCCATAGTGCCCTTGAGGCTGGTTCTGCTGCCTGGAAGTACTGGAATAAAATAAAGGAATGAGTACATAAAGAAAGAAAATCTTATTAAAAAACACCCTTTAGCTTACACTTTAGAAATACATTTCTGCCCTTTTACCCAATGTTGACAGAAAGGAGAGAAAAAAAAAAAATCTTATCATTTTTAGATGACTTGACCTCACTCAAAAGAAGCCACAACTACTTTTATGAAAAAAGCATTTATGGATGTAAAAAATGATCCAAGATGCTGCCATCTTAACACAATTTATTTGCATTGCTCCAGACCATCAGAACTAATCACTGGGAAGTGAAAAGGTTTGAAACCCACCATAGACAACCCTACAGACAGCAGAAGTTTTGGACAATGTAAGGTTATTCCAAACACTTTCCTGCTAACACCAAACACAAAAATTAAACTTTTTTTAATTAAATGGTTTTTTTTAGGTTTCTATTTATTCAAGAAGGGCATTATAGTTGATTGTAAAGGCATATGGTCTGTCAAACAGAGTTGATGTAATAAATTTGGTGTATTACTATATAAATCCCTTGCTTTAGAAAGGGGAAAATGGAGAAAAAGCACCTGATTTTGCATTACCAGCTAAAACCAGGAGAAAGGAGTGGGACAGGAGGGAAGAATGGTGCTTAATGCATCAAGGGTCCCTACAGAAACACCAGCAGCAAGAGGGGGTAACTCCCCAAAAGGTCTCATCATGGTCCAGAAACAGACCCTGAGGCTCAAGGGATTAATTGTGCCATAATTTAAGCTGGATATTTTCCTCTTTCACAGATGTACAGCTTCAAAGACCAGCTGGGTTAGGCAAGAGATTTTTATACCTGTTTAAGATACCTGACCCCATTCTGTCTAGTAGTAGACTAGGAAGTGCTCAAAGGCCAGCTTCACCACTTGATTTTTTTAAAAGACAGGTTATTACACAGCTCCTTATTTCTAATTGTTGCCTTTACTCCCTCTTTTAAAGAGATTTCCCTCTCTTTTAAGTATCCTTATGCAACAACACACAGAGCTTGCAGTCACCTAGGGTTTTTTCTCCTCCTCTTTCCTCTCTCCAAGCCTGTTTTTAGAGCTTTGTGCTTTCCAAAAAGCTGGGGAGGCAGGTATTAGGACTGCAGTGCTATCAACTAGTGTCCCCAGTCAGAAAAGCTGTTTACTTACAAGCCTAACTAGGCCTTGACCTAATTTACCTTGTTTATAGAGATTGACAATTTCCACTTCATAGGTAAAAACATTCATAATGAATATTTTCCTTCCTATGATATAGTTTTCATAACAAACCAAGGAGGAAAGCCTGTACTTAATTGCTTTGCATTACAACTAAATTAAAACACCTCCAGCAGCAACTACTTCCATGTTTTATGCACTGCTTGCACTGTACGACTTGTGCTTCATAAAGCTTGCACAAAACAAGAACAGGATTTAGACTACACCAGCATTTAAGACCTTTCCAAGGTACAAAAAGGCACCACCTGCCTTTCATTGCCTCGTTCTGCCTACAGATAATATAACTGGAGATTGACGTAAAACACAGTATCAATTAGATAAACCCAATATTATTAACACCAAATATACTTATTATTAATTAAATATTATTAATATAAAATTCCCTCATCGACAGCAGATATTTTTCAGTTGCTTACACATATTACTGATAGTTTGACCTCACAACATAAGAGGTGAGGGAAACAACACCTGGAAAGTTTCACTGAGGGAAATTCCACAGAATTTGTTGCCCTTCTGGAATAAAAAAATAAAGTCTTACTTTGCTCTTCGAGAGCAAGAGCTTATAAGCACATAATTAAGGTATCTTATGGATCCTAACACACGTGGCACACGATTTATTCACCCATCAGCCTTCAGTTTAAACAAGAAACCTGTTGCAGTTCAGCATTTTGCCAAACCTTGTTGCAACCCGTGCACCACAGCAAAAACCTCCAATGCGTGTTTGTTCTGGTAAATCACACTTTTACACAAAAAGCCAGCCTAAACGGGTTTATTCCACGTTTTGCCCCTCATTTACAGCTTCCCACAGCTGCAAGGCTTTGTGTGGTGTCTCCCCCACACAGCAAGGGCGGAGGGCTAAGTTCGCACTGTGCGGCTCAGGGCGCTGCCTTCAGCCATCCGTGCGGGGTAGGACGACCAGAAACCAGCTCCTGAGCCACCAAAACCCACAGCACAAACCGGGAAAAGCCAGGATAGAAGAAGAACCCCACACCACCTGGGACCTTCAACGAAGGGAGCCCAACTCCACCCTTCACCGCTGCCACACCAGCTCATGCTGAGCGGGGCCCGCGGGCGGCCGCTGCCAGGTCAAATCTCCCTGTCCCTGTCCCCGAGGCTGAGGCAGAGTCACTGCTCCGCAGGGCTCCGCAGGTCGCGCAGCCCCAGACCAAGGCGCAGCCCCGTTACCGCCGTTCCTCGCCCGCCATTGCCGTTGCTTGGCGACGGCGTCGCCGCCACACGCGGTGAGACCCGGGCGAGGCAGCCCCGCCACCCGCACTCCACCATTTATTTCAACCGAGAATTCCTCCCCTCGGGCGAGGGCAGGTTCGGCCCCCGCGGCCCGCCGGGGCCCCTCGCGGGGCAGCTCCGGCGGGGGGACCCCCCCCCCACCGCCGTCCCCTCAGGGCAGGGCAGGGCGGGAAGGCGCCGCACGCCGCCGCCTCACCCGCGCGTCTCCTTCATGGCGCGCGCGCACAGCCCGCGCCGCCGCCCGCGCTTCCCGCCCTTCTGCACCGCCGCCCCCTTCCCGGCGGCCCCCGCGCCGCCCGCCCGGCGCCCCCTGGCGGCTGCGCGTGCGCCCTCAGGGCGGCCCCGCCGTCCCTTCGGGTCACCGCCGGGGTCGCTGAGCACTCTGCGGGGAGGGTGTTCCTTCCCCGTGGAGAATATTCCTTCCCCGAGGAGGGTATTCCTTCCCCGTGGCGCTGACAGACCCGCCGAGGCTGGGCTAGTCCCCGGCATGAGGAGGTCCCGCATCGCACCTGCCCGCCCCTCCCTCACACTGGACGTTCCCGCTCCTGACGCCTCTTTCCACAGAGGAGGGGTAAAAAAGAACAGGAATCGCGCTCGAATTGGGCTCCTGACAGTCTCCTGACGTACCCTTCCAGAGAGGAAGGGTGAAAAAATCCCCAGGAATAGCTGTTTTATTTGTGTATTCTCATCCAGTAAGTGCAGGCCCAGCATCCCTTGACAACAGCTGATATTGGGGAGGATTTAACGCACATTGCTAATGTCAGCAAATAGCTTCGAGTACCCACCACAGCGTTGTTACCGTATAAAATATTCATAGAAACACGGAGTTGTTTGGCTCGGAAGGGGCCTTAAAGGTCATCCAGTTTTACCATCCCACGGCAGGGACAGCTTCCACTATCCCAGGTTGTTCCAGGCCCTGTCCAACCTGGCCTTGGACACTGCCAGGGATGGGGCAGCCACAGCCTCTCCTGTCCCAGTGCCTCACCACCCTCACAGTGAAGATTTTTTCCCTAATATTTCATCAAAACCTACCCTCTTCCAGTTGGAACACATTCCCCCTTCTGTCACTCTGTGCTCCTGTAAGTAGTCTTCACTCATCTTTCTTAAAAGTTATATTCATGCCACAATTATAATAATTTTGGGCCAACAGAGTGTTACAAACTGAGTATTAAATCAACCAAACTACCCTGAGAGTATGGCATTTGAATGAAAATTCCCCACTCACATTCAAGTCTGCAAAAAGCTAAAAAATCAAAAGCATAATGTTTCTGTAAAGTTGAATAAATCTTCAGAAAAATTTTTGCTTCCTGCTGCCCTGGTGTCTTGTCACATCAGAGCCTTTCTCTGAGATTAGTACATTATTTCTGTACTTTTCTGAGTTGTAAGATCTTTTTTGAGGTAAAATACATATTATCTTGCAAGATGCTTTGAAGAAACACAACTTTTGTCCTGAAATTTTAATAAATTAACAAAATGAATGTACCTTTGGCAGGATAGTTTTAACTACCCTACTCAAATAACTTAATAGGGAGTTTAAAATTATTTTATCTATAGAATATTTTCATGGTAGTGTTTGTGCTAACATTTAAGTTTTGATATGATCGATGCTTCTGCAAGGAGTTATATTGGTAAAGAAAAAGAAAAATCAAGTAAATTTATTGAGAACGTTTGTTACACCTCTAGCCAAGCATTTTTTATTCTCAGAAATTCATTAGGGTTTTCTTTAATATTTTAAGGTCCTTGCAACATTACTGTGATCCTACAATCAGGAAAACTTATATACTGCTTATGGGTTTTTTTTTCCTCTCAGGTTCATACCAGCTATTTAGTATGAGGAAAACACCTGCCTTTATTTTTCCTGGGTTTACAAAGCCCATTACCCAAGTTTTTTTAAACCTGTTTCTGCTGCATGCTTCCTCAACAGGAGCTGCATTTGCCCACAGATGTGATGGAAGGTTTTTAATGGAGAAGTGATACTTTCCTTTAAATCACCTGGAACATTTAGGAAAAATTTAGCAGCTCATCAAGCACAGAAGTTTCTCTTCATGTGCAACTCTAATGTTAAATGGAAGTGAAGACTAATCAAGCTTAACCATCTTCAATGCTCAGCTAATAAAGAGAAAAGGTAGGAGGTGTTTGAGAAACAGGAAGTGTTAAAGTTGGGGTGAGACAGTGGGCTGAACTCTTATGATGGATAGAGCTTGGATTCACAAATACAATATTTGTTCTGGGAATAGGATAGTGCTGAGAAAAGTAATTCAATAAGGTTCTTATTGTTAGGGAGTTCATGGATTTTAGTTTCCATGAGGTGACTGGATTAGCTCTTCTGTGAGTAGTTTGGGTTTTGTTATTTTTTTACAGAAAATAAGTGTCTCCCGTTGTCTGCCATCTATTTAGTCCAGTATTAGTTAGCTCCTATTAGTTATTTGTTTCTAATGTATGACTGCTGCATTCTGCCCACATAACTTCCACGGTTTATGTGTAGCAGTGACTAAACTATATCATGTTTTAGAGTGTGCAGAGTTCGAGGGCAGTTTGTTTCAAGGTAGTTCTTTCCTTTGCTGGGAGTGTTACATTTACTTTAAAATTCTTTTGTGTAGCACCTAGCTTTAGAGGAGGCTAAAAACTAATTAAATATTGTAGTTGGGGTTCTTTCTTGGTGGGTGTCTGTATCATTCAGTTAGCATTAATTTGAGAGTGATGTGAAGTGGGGGGATGTTTGGGTTTATTTGTCCTATTTTTTTAATTGCTGCTAAGTTGTTAAGGGGTCAATATCCTTTTCTGTAGTAAAAATGAGTTGATATCTGAGTACTTTAAATATGTTAGAGGGTATTACTGAATTATATATTTCATAAACACCTAGGCTATGAATTTTCACTTGTCAGAGTCTGTAGGTATTATTTTAATCTAATCTGAGAAGTTAATGATGTTAGTGTGATGTGGTTTATAAAGTGCTTGTGTGAGACCACGCATTTGATAGACTCGTGAAGTTTGGCAATCCACTTATTCCTGGATAAAAGCAGCTATGTGTATATTCCTTCTAAACTTGGTGTTGTTGTTTCTTATCCCTTTTCCACTTGGGTCTATTCAGGTGCCACCCTGTATTCCACAGGGAACTTTGCTTGTAAATGCCTTTCCCTTTTCAGTGGGAAGTGGCAACCTTGTTTATTTTTCCCTCTTTAAAAACTGTCTTTCTCTATCCCAAGTGAGCAAAATACCCATTACTATTTTATTTGATGAAGTGCTTTGTGATTATCACATTTAAATGTTAAAAAATTTTAATGATTAAAAATGAATGAGCCTAGACAGATTTTTTTTCAGGCATCTCTGGAAGAATTTGGGGTTTATGCATGAAAGGTTATGTACCAGCTACTGCACCTGACTCTCTGCTTCAACATGTGAGATATGCCTGAGAGGGAGACTGCTGCAGAGAAAATATTTGTGTGATATTAAAATATTGTCCACATCACAGAAATTTATCAGAAAAAAATTAGTTTATTCAAACTTTGTACAGAGGATCTTATCTATGTAATTCACTATATTTCACTAGAGAGATTTTTGTCAGCAATAATTTGTATATATACATTTAGGCTCTGATGAATATCAGCTAAAATATGAAATTCAATTCCAGAAAGCTGCATTTTGTAATAAATGTTCCTAGGATTCACTGATCTATCACATTGAAAATCTATGTTGAGAGATAACACTAAACAGTAGAAGGTGTGGCTACTGAAGACAATCTGGGATGGATTTAAATAATTGGTGGCTGAAGGATTTGAGTACTTTGTTGTGGATTTGGTTTTTTTCTTTATTTTCGAATTCATCAATTTACTGAAGGGCAGTAATTCTGTAACCTTACAAGCTGCTGAGAACTGTAAATGCATAAAATGTTTTATAGTTTAAGCCACTCCTAGCTGCTGCTGAAACACCGTTTGGGACTGTACTGTCACAGTGCCGCTTGTCCTTGCAGGCTGGCTTTTCCTAATGGTTGCTAGCTCCTCGTATGGGCCATTCCCAGGGATTCTTCACTGCAGTCACTTGCTAGGATTTCCACGTGCCCCTGGTGATGAGCCAGCAAAATGAAACCTCTGCTTTGCTTTCCCAGGGAAGTTTTGAATGCTCGTGCCCTTGATGTGAAATTCGTAGCGCTCTTCCCTGCCCATCAGCAGCAAAAGGCTTCGCTGGACCTGCACAGGCTCGCAGGGCAGGTGCAATTGTCACCAGGAGATGGACGGGTCGCTCCCTGGTTTCGCTTCCAATTGAAGCAGAGATTAATGCCGGTGTTACCAGCTCCTAAAACAGGTTAGTTGATGGGAACTAACTGTGAGCTCACTGAAGCAGCACTAATCTCACTGAAGTGTCTGTCTTTGATCAGCTCATTCTCTCTCAGCAGGCCGAAAAATAGCCACAGGACAGGAGTGCTTGGTTTACAATCACGGCAATTTCGCTTTAGGTTTGTCTTTAGCTGTTGGAGATTAATGAATCAAAAGGGTGTTTAAATTTACAACCAGTTCTCTTCTAATCACTTGGCAGTATTATTTCTGGCTGTTTTCTGCTTTGATTACCTGAGCCAGTCATCCAAAGGACGCTGCTGTTCTGCCATCTGATAGTGGGGTACATATCTAAATGTCTGGGAACTGGCAAGATGATAGCAGAGGATGTTCAGGATTTTTTGTTTTTCCGGCTGTTTCCTAAACTGTGTGTTTGTTGCAATCGTGCCCAAATCCACCATCTCCCTTTCTTCTTCACTCGCTTCTGCCCATGAAACAGTGTTTGTTTTTATTCTACCAGCATTAATCAGATGTGGGGACGGTGTGTTAGGGATACCCACTTATGGGGAAGTGTGGATGGGACCTGTGATGCTTAAACATGAGCAAAGGGTCTGCTTAAAAAGGTCTAAGGATGATAGCATTTGGATAAGGAGCTGGCATAGGGAATTGTATTTTCTTGAGGTTTCACTCTTAGGGGAGACCTTGTGTGGTGAAGTGTTTGCATGTCCTATAGAGAGCCTGGGTATTGTGGTTTTGTAAAGATTTGATTTGAGCTCTGGTACCCTCAAAAGCTATTAAGTGCATAAAATTCCTTGCCCTTTCAATTTTCCTTTAATGTGCTTCCTTTTGGGGAAGAAAATGGAGTGAAAAGTGCACTTGTAATTTAAGATTACCCCTTTGTAACAAGAACAGTGATCTCTGCTAGCTGTACCTGAAGAAGAAAAAAAATCTTATGTGGTAGGTATAGGTTCAGAAAGTCTCCTGGGTCAGAAATAGTTGCCAGGCAAGTATTGCCCAAATTTAACAGGATATGACTCTTAGAGTTTTTTCTTCAGCACACTACCTTCATTTTGCAGGTAATATTTCTTTTAAAGGAGTACTGAAGAGGTGTAAATTGTTATTGTTGAAAAAGTATTTTCTCTGATCTGAACAGAAGTTTCTACAGATTAATATCTTTAGGAAAATCTTTACATGGAGAGCAGACAAGTGTAATTTTTATTCTCTTGATCTAGGAAGAGAACAAAACTGTTTAATCTTTGCATTTTTCTTTACTCCTCTGATGGGAACCCAAGTCCTTGGACAGCTGCTGGAGTGTGACACTGGTACTGTTCCAGCTCCATTATGGTGTGAACGTGGCTGTGAGCCTGTTTTTGAGCATTAAAGCCTGATGCTAATACCCCTGATACACCATCTCTTATCATGTTGAGGAGTCTTCTTTGTCATGAATTCATTAGTTTCATGCAGAGATCGTATATAATTCTGATTGCTGCTTGCAGGGAAACTTTAAAGAGGGGAATGGATACTGATAATTACCGAAACACCTCAATTGTATGTGCGAGTGGGGAGAAATTTTCATATCCATTAACCTTGTGGTAAAGCTCTCTTGAAGGTTTTTTTCCCTCACCTTTTTATATGTGATGGTGTTAGGTTCAACTTTATGCAGAAACAGGAAAAGAGAGCATAAGTAGAGCTCAGCTTCTTTTAGAGGATTTTGTGATTTTGGCACTTGTATCCAGTCTGGTACGTTGTTCACAGGCTTTCTTTGTTGTAGTTGAAGAAGTAAACCATAGATAATTGATAATAATTTCTTTTTGAACAGGGATTTAGTCAGGGAATTTATGTGCAAAGGTAAGCATGGAGGTGATGCTTTCTTGTAAGTCTTTAAATAAACAAAAGCTAACTGAAAAAGAAGATGAGATAAAGCAGAGAAGAGTGACAGGTAATGGGCTGAAAAATTAGGAAAAAGCAAGAGAACATTATAGAACAAAGTTACTGCAATTATGTAGTTCATATGCATATTCTTTAGGACTTATTGGCTATCTGTGTGTATATAAGTAGATATGCATATTCAATTACTTCTGCCTTGATGACTGGCAAACAAACATAGGACAAAACCAATATTGCATACAAATATGCAAGTGTTTCCTGATAGGTTCAAATTCCTAAAACATTTTAAAAAACCCCAAACTTTAAAAATTAAAAATTTTAAATTTTTTAATATATATTTTCTTAGCTACAGGTAAAAATTGAGTGAGAGAATAGAAAGCAAGAGACAAGCAAGCAAACAGTGGATTAATCTGTGTGATGTTGATGACAACTGCATTTAAATGAGGCAGTCCAAGGTCTGCTTCAGGAATACAGTGCCTGGGATGCTGAAATGTTGTTGAGCTGCTGAATACAGGGTTTGTTCTTGGGTGCATTGACAAAAATACAAAGGGTTCCTACTTGGGATAAATATAATTTACTTCTGGTTTTGGTTTTCTTTATGCTGTATGAAAAGAAGAAAATGGCAATGGTGCAAATAAGCCCCCCCCACTGTCTTTATTGTACTTTCATCTACCTGGTTTCTCATAAATAATGGATATTTGGTCCTTTTTCTAGTAAGAAATTTCATTTTATCCTGAAAGTTTCCAGTTTTGGTTTGTTCTTTTTTTGGTTGCTGTGTGAAACAGTGGAATAAAGGGGAGGTGTTCACAGGGAAGATTGATGTAAAAATTTCAGATACACAGGATTATTGTTTTCTGAGATTATTGAAAATTGGTTCTCTTGGAGTTTGTTGCCAAAGAGGTTTCCCATCTTTGAAGCACTGTTTTCCCCCAGGGGAGCCCTAATTTAATTGATATTTACTAGATACAGTAACTCCTTTCTGGGATGGCTGAGCTCAGTCTTTAAGGGGAAGTCTCTAGGTGTTCTTTGCTGTTTTACACAGGAGCATTTAATTATGCCAGATATTTAAGAAATAATGCAAACTTTTGCAAGGGTGCTTTTAATTATGCTCTCATCTGCCAAACTTTGGGATTATTTTACCATAATGTAAAAGCAGGGACCAGTGTGATCTTGGAGTCACACTTTAATCTTTGTAATGTGCTGGTTGTTTGCAGAGGTGCTACAGGAAAGTAAAGCTAAGGATTCATTGCACAGCTAAAATCAGACACCTCTTGGTAAATAAAGTCACTTTGGTCACAGCAACATAGCCACAAAAATAGAGTGTCGTGTTGATTGCTGAAAACTTGGCAGAGGGAAGAAATGTTCCATCACAACTGCTGGAAAAGTAGAGGGAAAAACTGGTTTCATGTGTTTGTGAATTTTCCAGGTAGTGTATATTTGTGCAGGTATCCTTTTTGTTAAGCTACTTGTTCCTTCCCCGATGGATGACCAGCAGGTTCTTAATATTTCTGTGTACTGTTGTGTAATGCATGTGAATAAAAGCACTGGATATGCTGTATGCCTGGATAAATACAATTAGTTGCAAAGTTTCTAGAAAGTAGTGAGTTAAGCTGTACTTTTTGGAATCATCATCTTGATACTGAAGTGGAAACTCAAGGCTTCTGCAGGGGCTTTTATTCGGTGTATGATGCTTCTGTTTCATACTGTGTGAAGTAGACTCTGCTGTGAGGGGAGGACTGAGCTCTGAAGCTCAGGGCTGAGAGCTTCTAGCAATGAAACTACAGCAATCTTGCTGTGTGAGAATCACCCTCAATGTGGCATTCTCCTGAGTGCAACTGAATCTATGGGTTGCCTGGTTTTGCTTTAGGATTTCCTTCATTGCCCACAAATTCTTGAGGCAACGATCAGGAAGTAAAATTAATTTTTTCGGGCATAAATAAAGCGGTGAGGCATTCAGGTGTTTATGTGGTACGTGTTCTCCACCCCTAGTTAGTCATGGCTGTGGAAGGAGCTGCTTGCCAAATACTTGATTCATAACTATGCTGTGTAAATCTTGTTATCATGTAATAGTAAGAGGTGGAATGTAAATTCTGGGTGAAGGTCTCTCCTAAAGGCTGGCCCTAAAGCAGTAACAGACACAGATCTGGAACTGTTACCCTGCAGCTCAGCATCTTGATGGTTCTTTTTACTCATGTAGAAATCTGTATTTTCCACTAAGCAAGAGGCATGCATAGACTGCCCTGCCTCTTTCCTGGGACTGTAACTTTATAAATTGATTTTTTTTTCCTTTAAACTACATGTGGATTCATTTCATTTATCCTTTCATGTGCCCCATCAATGAAGCACGTAGGAAGATAAAAGTATTAATTACCTTCAACTACTAAGACTGAGAATAAATAGGTTTTCATATTGCTAGTTTCATACTGTACTATAATTAACAGCATCCAAGAGTGCAGAACTTGAAACAGATTAGAAAAGAAACCTCAGTGCTGTTCAACTTTTACCTTCAGCCCTGCAGCTTTCCAAAAAGTATACAGTGGATTTTCAGTCTAGTGGATATTTCTTAGCTGGCAACAGATAAAAGCCTTCAGTTTCCTGGGAGAGAACCAGAGCATAGCAAAAGCTGGTTGCATAGCCACTAGTGGAATCCCTTTAATACTGGCTAGGTGATCTTGAGAATTTTTAAAATAACAGAAAGGAGAATCTCATTTCAGTGAGGCAGAGTTCATTCTTGATAAAGGACTTTCCAGAAACTAGTTCTTTGTAACTATAGAAACACCTAAATTTTCTAATCTTTGATGGAGAATGAGAACAGACTTTGCTGAGTTCTCGTTAAATCCCAGAGCTGATAGTGAATGCTTAACACATTGAATGTAGTAGGAAAGAGGCTCTTTGGAACTTGCTTCCAGTAAAACATTCTCTAAATCAGAGTAATATCCTTATGAGGTTGCTTAATAATGAAAAAGGTGGTCAGAGGAATGTAGTGATGAATGTCCTTGGAGTTGAGAGAAAAAGGCTGAAGTAATGTAAAATAATTTTCTGAATCTTCCAGAAAATTATTCTCTCTGCCTTACAGCCCTGTTTTATAAAATTGGAATCAAACCCAGCTATACTTATTTTCCACTTAAAGAAGAAAACAAAACTTTTGGTAACACTAAACAGGAGTAGAAGCAATTCTTACTGCTATGGAGACAACTAAAAAATCTGTATAATACAAGGAAGATGAAAAGCTACTTTAAATCTATAACTTTAAGTTTGCAAGTCACTAAGAAAGTGAGCATCCTGGTTAGATTTGAACAGGATTTGATATAGAGCCAAATTCAGGTAGAAGGGGTACATTCTGAACCTGTTCTTCCAATTCTGGTAGAGAAGTTGTTGGTGTGCTTTTAGCTGTTGTCAAATGGGAAGGAAAAACAACATGTGGAGCAATGAGAAAGACTTTCTTGATGGTGCTCTTGGCTTTTGTTGTAAGGGGATCTTTATTTTGGAGCACTCCCTCCCGTAGGTAACATGCTTCAGAATATTTGTGAAGGAATCCAGGGAGCAAAACAGAGTTTAAAAATTTTAGTGTGTGCTAAGTCATATCACACTGAAGTAAACAGAGTAACAAAGCACAGGGTATTCAGAGTGGCTGTTCCTAAATGGTATATTCACTGCCATGCTTTACAAACAGTTTCCTATTTTCATGTTGCTGATTTTGTAGATCTTGTTACTAAAAAATGGATGAGCTGGAGAAAATCTGCATACATAATCAAACTTGTACAGTTTAATTGCAGCCACCTCAAGCACTTCTGTGAAAACTGCAATTTTTATATGGGTGAGGCCCCTGCCATTGGTGAATGCTGCTGATCCAATGCCAAACTTAGTTTGTAAGCAGTATTGCTTGAGAATGATGATTCTTCTCTCCACTACTTCACCAAAGGGAATATAGCATGAATGTAGTTTCTTAACATTTCTCAAGGAGCTGCAGGGGTAGTTAGACACACAATGGTTTTTTTATTTAAGATGATTTAGCTTTAATCAGAGATATGTGGCCAAATATCTGTATGGGTCTTGGAAAATATGGTAGCTGGATGGTAAAAAGCCATAGTGACCCCAATAAGCACTTTAAACCAGTAACTCAGTGCTGTTAGAGGAAACTTAACCAATGGTGCAAAACCTGGAATTTGAAATCAGTCAAGTTATTTTTCACTGATGCAGAAAGAATCTTTCTTTCATGAGGGATACACACTTCTGTTTTTCAGGAGTACACAGCAGGATTTTTGATATTCTTGCTTTGACGGCTGTAAGTTAACTTGAATTTTTTTTTTCTAACTTCTTATTGGGTTAGGTAAAAAATTTTCTCCCAGATTTGACCTGAGATTTCTCCCCATGCTGTAATCTCAATTGTCATTGCATGCTGCTGCCTTAATTCTTGTGCTTTTTCAGCTGAATAAGGCATCTTGGAATCGTCATGACTGTTGTGTATTGTTAATTAAATACCTTAAGCTCCTCTGTCTCTGAGAGAAACAGGCTGCAGTTTCACTTAATGTTTGCTGTATAGGGTGAGGATCAAGAAGAGTGTGCTCATTTCTGTTTTCCAGGATCACACAGGTACAGGGATGTGCCTCTTGCTTGAACTACAGAAAAAAATACTGATATCAACCAAGATGGATAATGCAGCACCCTTAGGTCAGCGCTGACTCTCGGTGAGAGGTTGAGGCTGGCACTGCTCTCTGCAGATGCCTGATACATCTCTCTAAGCCTGTCAGTCCCTCAGACGGTCCCTGGGGTCAGGGGAGACAGTCTCTGGTGCAAGGACTGTGCTCTTCCAGTCCTGCTGCCTGAGATGGGGGCAAGAGAAGCCCTAAACTGGGATCTACCTGGTGCCTTCTACCGTGTTATTTGTTTCTCTTGGAAATGCCTTACTTGATGCATTGTATGATTTCATTTGTGGACTTTTCCCCTTTTGTTTTTCAGGCTGAGATAACAGTCCTCTGGAAGAGCTGGAAAATACACAAGTAAGTTTTTAGTTTTTTGGTTTTTTGTTTTTTTTTTGTCTTCCTCCTCTGAGTCATCTTTTGAAAGACCACGTCATTTGCTTGTCTGTCTAGAGAGCTCAGACTGGCTTCCTAACGCTGGAATTTAAATGGTTTAAAATCAGGTAGTGAGCTTTTCAGAACCTTGGAAGAATATCAAGTCATGTTTCAGGTTTCTCTGCAGACAAACTTGAAGCAAAAGTGCTTCCAAACCATCTTTGCTTTCTGTCAGCATCAGCCTTGAGATTTTGGGTAGGGATCTAGAGAAATATGTGTTTTAGATTTTTTATTAGAATTTGTATAACTAAAAACAGAAGAATAATAAAGTCTGTTTTTAATTGACCCTAATATCATGTCTTGGCCAGCCTCTGCTCAGTTACATGACCTCAGGCGATCTGGATTTGTGCTGTACCTTCAGCAGGGCAAATAAACACAGATTAACCTGTGCAGACACTTCATGGCTTTCCAACCATCAAAGTGTAAGAGATTAAGCTTTTACAGTGTGTGTCATTCTCATCTGAAAACTCCTTGTGGCAGAAGTTCTTCTCTCAAAGTGATTTTTTTTCTGCTTCACCCACTCCCCAAAAAAATCTCTTCGTGATCTTTATCAAAAATAATGAACAAAGGATGTGATTGTTGTCTGCAGGGAACTGAATACAATACTTCGCGTCCAGAGTGTTGATTTTCCTGGGGAAAAATACAAGCTACTACTCCCTCTCCTGGCCTCATAGGGGAAATATATGGAATTGTCAAAAGGGGGCATTCTTGCTTTTTCAGACAAAGGAAAAATAAGTCATTAAATAAGTGTATAGTTAGACCTGTCATTTAGGAAGAGTAGAAATTGCTCAAGCTGAAAGTCTTTAGCCAAAGCAAATATAACAGATGGAATATTAAATATCAGAAGTGATTTGCAGACTAATTTAATCCCTTACTTTGTGGACAGAGGTTTTATCTATTTCACCTGGGGTTTGCCCAAAGGTTTTGTTAATTGATGAAAATGCCCACTGCAGTTACACATGTCTGTGTCTAGAAATACGTATCCCCTCCCATCGTCATTTAACTTCCAGAGGATAATTCTCTGTATCTGTAAATATACAAATCTTCCAAAGTCCTGATGCTCTGTATTAGGACTTTCTGCAACTGATTTTGCACTTTGTTCTGGCATGTGTAGAGTTGCCAACATATAGTTGAACAAACTGTATATTCTTCTAAAAATCTCTTGAAAGGGCAAATCCTAATGTATAATCAATGTAGAAGTAGCTCTGGAAACAGAAGTTACTGATGCCCTGGGTAGCCCTTGCTCATGGAAACAAAAACAAATCCTGGACTGACTGTGCAGATTGAAAATGATTTTGGTTCTAAGCTTCTGTGTTAAGAGATATCCTCAAAGATGTTTACTTCTAAGTTTGCCTGAGCATTTATGGATTAAACCTGTTAATAAACAGGTTCAAATTGGTGCTGGTAATTCCTGTTTGTAATCAAATTTTACTCTCTTCTTAGGTATTTCTAGTGGTTTTATTTACTCTAGTGTTATGGTCCTTATGATTAGGTGGAGTATTGATATACATGGTAATTAATATGCTGTACCTTTAATACTCTGCATCAGCTAGGGGAAAGCAAACATATGACCTGCATTTAAAAAGTCACATCTGAAGAGATCTTTTTTTTCCCTCTTGTCTAAGGAATAATTTTCTTTGTCATTCAGTTTATCTAGCTGGTGCAAATAAAAATTACTTCTGCCCTAAGATTATTGAATATTTAATCACTGCATTTTAAAAAGGTGCTACTTTTTCACCAAGATTCTGTTTTTCATATCTCAGCATCTGATTTAAGTGGAGTGGAGTGTTAGGATTGGGATAAAGATGTTTTCATGCTAAGAGGCATGAAACAACAAGGAGGTTAAAAGTATGTAGTTGTAGAAGAGGCCATAAAATAGTTCAGTTTAAAAACAAACAGAAAATTTCAATGATCTTTCAGTACTACCCTTCACCACCTGCAGTCATTTATACTTGAGGGAAGTGGGTGCAAGGCACTACCAGATACTCCTGGCTCAGGTTTGTAAGCAATCACTAAGCTGCAGAGGAGCAGACAGTGTTTACACTGACAGCTTTCTCCTGGTAATGGAAGAAAAGCATTGGCCCCAAGCACTTGATTCTGAGCTCACATATCTGTGCTTAGCCAAGGTGGGAGGTTAATTTGGAGTTAACTGCGCCAAATACTCGAGTTTTTTATGCTTTAAACTGTTAATGTAGACATCCTCTTGCAGGGACCTGGGTATTTGGAAAAGGTTAAGTTGAAATGAGCTGGAGGTACAGAACAAAGCACTGTCAGAAAAGCAGCTGTAGGTGTAAGGAAGAAATCTGAGTGTTATCTGTACTCATCATCAACTCAAAAATAAAACCTGAGCAAAGAATTTCAATTAATCCACTCTGCAAAACAGTGCAATGAAAAGGTTAAAAGGTGAATAGAAAGCTGACAAGATGGTCAATCTGCTCCTTGATTAAGTGACTGAAGATACGTTTTTTGGGATTGTGCCTGCAAAGATATTCTTCCCCTACATGTGCTGTGAGCAGTTTTAGGATTGCTCTGTGTCATGTGTAACTTCCATTTCATCCTGGTTTTTTGTGCTACTTTGCACCAAGTGCAGCTACTGAGGGTTGACTACAGCATGATTTAAAAATGCAGATTGCCATTCTGCTTTGGCTCACATAATGCCTAGGTGTGTGCTTTGAGCATGGTTTTACTCCACTGCAAGTTAGTAGGTCTCCTAAAATAAATGATACTTTATTACTATGATTTTTTACTAGGAATCTATTATTAGTGTCCTTTTGGAAGAAAACATGCTGTAGTTTTGTTTTAGTTTGTTTATGCAGGTGTGAGGGAGTGTAAGATGCGTAGCTATTAAAACCCCTCAAACAACCAAACAAAAAACAACTATAAATAATCTTTGTGTGCCATGAGGTAGAAATCAGGTGATGGATTACTTACAGGCTGCCCCAAAAATGTGTTGATGAGAATAAATGAAAATGTTCTCAAACTAAAGACCTGCAGTTGCAAGTCAGATCTGATTCCAAAATGCAGAGGAGGGAAGGAGCTTGCAGTGACTGTAGAGAGGTATCAAATAAAGGTGGCCACAAGCTATGAGGGTAAAGGACTGTACAAACAACCAAGAATAATCATTTGTGGAATAGCATGGGGTAAGTTCTAAATCCTGGAGTTCTGCTAGCAATGATAAATTCAAGCAAAGTTATTTTGATTCTACTATTATGACACAATGAAATACTTATATTCTTCCTAACATTCCTCAAATTTCTGAGGAAGAAAAACCCAACCAAACAAAACCCCAGCAGAAACCTAGTGATTTGGAACCTGAAAACTAACTAAAAGTTCTTTTTGCTAGTTTATGGCACTAAGAAGGCTGTAACAGCAACGCTTTATGGAGTGCAAAACTTTCTGAAGACAACAGTTTTATTAGGAGAATTGAGAAATTAAGTTGATTTGTTCTTCAAACTCCCCCACAGAAACTGCTCAATTGATTTCAGAAGATGAACATACGTGAAAATTTTGCGATCAAGCATCTACTTACAGGTAAGAGCAAAACTCCAATGGATTCTTGGCATTTGGGAAAGCGTGAATCAAGTTCTGGAACTCTTGGCTCAGCTTTGTCTTCAAACATTGTATTAAGAAACCAGGCAGGGAAGTGCTTTTGGGTGCTGGGTGGGAAGCAAAGGTAAGTCAGAGCAGAATGATAAATAATGTGTTGGTCTCTGAGAGGAGAGGTGTCGTCTTGTTCCTGACACACTGTCAAGATGATGTTTTACTGATTTGACTCTGTCTTGGAGAACACACAACAGTTACTTAGTAAGTGGTTTTATAGGGAATCTCACCCATGTTACAATAAACGGAGCTCAAAGATAACATGTCTTTTATGCTTTTACACTTTTTGGATGATAACTGTGAAAAATTACCTAGGGGAGGTTAGCAAGCTGTACCTGTGGCCATTTTCTCATGACCCCTGAGTGATAAAGTTTACTATCTTGGATCATGATGTGTTGTCAAATGACAGGTTTGCCTGTCTGGCCAACGAAAAGTAATTGAGGAGTGTTATGGTTTTACAATTCAGGTTTCACCAAATTTGTAGCTTTTTGAGCTGTTAGACCTGAACAAAATAGGTCAGTGTTGACAGAATAAGGTTGGCTCTCACTTTTCTTCAGATTTTGACTGTACTTTGTGTGCATCTCATACCTGAAAGCTTCATATGGGAAGCATGTAGTTTTCCTGGAGGTATTGCTGTTGTAATTTCACTTACAGCTCGAGTCAGGATTTTTTGATGTTATGGTACCATATTTTCTTGGTTGCTGTTCTAAAAATCTATATCTGGAATCCCAGATCTGCATGAATTTGAACAAGTAATTTGAGAGGCTCCTATAAGTGGGGAATTGGGAAATCCCTACCAGCTGGAACTACTTAATAGTGGAAGCTTTGCTGACCTGAGGTTAGCTGTCCACAAGCCGTTTATTTTTGTAGGTGTGGGGCCAAGATATGGAGCAGCAAAATTGCTTCTCTTGCTCTGTTTCTCACACCCTACTCCCCTTCAGTAGTGGTTTTATCTGTCACACCCATGTTGTGTCCTGATATATTAGTAACTGGAAAAAAACCAAAACAAAACTCTCCAAACAGATGTGTTTTGTGTGGTGATTGTGTTTTTTCAAATATTATTTAGTCTTGGGACAGAAGTATCTGTGTAAACAGATCCTTATGGCTGAGATATTCTGTAGCTGTTCAATACCTGCTGACTCCATGATTATTTTTAGTCACTATATACATTAAACATTACTATTTTTAGGCAGCTTCCTCAAGTACCTTCATCTGCATGAAATGTTTTATCTTGCCACTTAGAGTTTGTCTAAGTCAAATAATAAAAAAGCAAAATATAAAAGCAGGATGCTTTACATCCATTACACTTTTCCAGGTAAGTTATGTCCAGAAAGAAGAACATTAAATAAAAAAGGTTGTTTTGGCTACAGATGACTTTTTAACTCGTGTAGGGAAAGAGATTTCACATGAGTATCTTTTTGTTTTTGGTGCCACTGTGCTGTGATGTCATGTTTCAGGGACACAACTTGGTAAATACATTTCACTGTAACCTCAGAACAACAAAAGCACTGGAAATCCTGAAGTTTCATGTATGGGTTAAAACAGATCTGTATTTCTGCTACAGTAAGAAGATGGGTCATGATCCAGATATGAAGAGTGGGAAAAAGCTATTTTTTGAGGTGTTATATGATCTGAAGGACCCCAAGAGGGAAATGTTTTTCAGGTTACATGTAGTGCAAAGGTGGAAGCACAGCTGAGATGAGACTGGCGCTCAGTATGCATAAAACAGTAGAAAAGGTGTTAAATGAGCTGGAAAAATTAGGAATGATGGAACCAGTGTGGTGACCAAATGCTCTTCCTTTGCATGAAGTGCCTGAACTCCTTGGTGTAGACTCTGTGTACATATGTTAAAGGTAAATGGAGCAATTAGGACAGCATAGGAATTATGAACCAAAACTCCAAAGTAAACAAAGTGCTTAAATATACACAAGAAAGGAAAATACTTATATTTGCACTGGTCTCCAGCTGACCACATACTAGATTGAAGCAGCTTTGTAAAGGAAAACACTTGTGGGAGGAAAGTATGTAATTAACGAAGTTTAAGCTTGTACCTGGTGATTGAATGTTTTAGTGTGAAATAAATGAAAGGTAGATTTTTTTAAAAAATGGTTTTCTACGTTAGGGAAATACTTTTATTTTTTTTTCTGCTTAGGTTTGATATTAAGAAATGGTTCGTAGAGGGTACTAAGTTACATTTTTTCCAGCCTGCAGTTATCATGGATTTTCTTAAATTAAAAAACCCACCACCAAACAACAAAAAAAATCCCAACTTGAAGCAACTCTAAGAGGTTTGCTAGCTTATTATTTCACCCTGAGGCAGGATCAATTTTACCTGTTATTCAAGACAGAAGCTTGTCTGGCTTCACTTTAAGACCATTATGATAAAGAGTGAGTCTTCCTGCTTTCCTCTGTTCATGTTTGATTACCTTTACCTGGTATTTTGCCTTATCTGTGCAGAATAAGTAGTGAGTTTTTGCAGCAGCCTTTTGCACAGTGGAAGGCTGTTACAGTGTCCCCTCAAGTGGGCTTTGTTACACAAAACAAATTCCCTAAGGGCAGTCAAATACAGCACAAATAGAAAAATATAATGTAGGAAAGACAAAGATGATGCTCAAAGCCAAACCCAAAGTGCAGAAACACTCACCCTGTTTGCTTCTCAAATCTTTGCTTCTCCATGCAAGAGTTTTCCCTTCTAAATACCGCCTTGAAGGACAGAAATTGTTTTGTGGCTTTGCAATTTTACCTCTGTAGTTAAAGGGTTCAGTTTTTCCACAGTGGGGTGAGTTTTCCCAGTTCGTAGCAAGTGGCTTTTTGCTGGGGTCTGCCTTGGACAGGGCACAATCCTACATGCATTCCACTTCCACCTTGTGGAGGGGATGGATTAGATAAGTTGTTTCATGAGCTACTCTGTCAAATAGCCTGAGAGACACCTTGCCTCCCATAAGACTTCCACATCTGAATCTCATCTATCAAAGGAAAGTCTGATATTTTCTAGGATGCCACAATTTGTGGAAATGAATGAGCTTAATTAAGCTCATGGGAAGCTCTCACAAATGGCTAGAGATAAATATCAAATGGGGTCAATACACTGTCATGAGACTTTTGGCTTGTTACTGGATGTTCCCATCCCTTTGGGATGGCCTGGAGGGCAAGGACTTCTGAGAAGATTGGGGTCGGCCATGATTAAAGCTATATTTAGAAACTTTTTTAATTGCATAGACTTCAGGCACATTAGAGCTGGCTGATTTTTCTTTTCTTTTTTTTATTTTATGGAACAGTTTTCTGTTAGAAAATGCAGTTTAGTGGAAATTGGAGTGTTCCACAGGACTGTGTCAATCTGATTGTAGCTTTTGACAGAAAGGGAAAATTAACTAAATTTGTCAGTGCTTTAGTAATATGAGTGTGTCATTTGGACAATGTATGCCTTATTGAACTATTTGACATGTTTCATGTTGGAACTCAAAGCAGGATTTGAGTAATTGTACTCTTAACAAGATACCAGTTTGAATATATGAGAACTGTTATCTTCTACACAATAATTTGTGTAAATTATATTAAAGTGGAACATGTGGGTAGACACTAAACTTCTATTGATTGTCACTGTCACTATTTATTATTTTATTCTAATAAAATAAAAATTAGCATCTAGATTAGATTCTAATAAAAATTTAGAAACGCTGGAATTTCTTGGAAAATAGAAGTTGTCCTCAGTTTGAGGAAGAATTGGCAGATTAAAAAAAAACAAATCTTGATATAAATCAACTCTGTTGGTGATAAAGATATTTACCAATTTTGTGAGTCTGGAATGAAAGTGGTGATCTCAGATTTTTCTGCAGGAAACATAAAACATTGGCAAGTACTCACTGAACATAAAGGGTGACCAACACAGTAAAAATCAGAAGTCTGGGAAAAAATACTGAAGGAACACATGTTATATAAAACAATTTGGAAAGCCAACCTCAGGGAGAGCCTGGCCTGCAGTTCCTGATGGATGGCTGGAAATCCAGAGCATTGAGACACAAAGGAATAAGCATAAGTAAAAGTGGTGTGAGCATTCTGGATGTACCCAAACATCTTTTTATGTAGATGAATGCCACCAATAAATTGCTTTTGAGCAAATCATACTCTTGTACTTTGCAAAGGATACAATCAGGCAAGTTGTAAAGAGACATGGGAAAAATGTTCATTGGGGTGGTAGGATCAGCTCCTGGATTTCTGTTGCAACAAATTCATTGGCATTCCTTCACTGGGGAGAGGAAGGTGTTTACTGCCTGTCAATTTGGAGCTCACTTCAGAGGGTAGGTGAACTGCTTAAGACTAAAAACCCAAGGACCAGCTCATGATTATAGTATTAGAGAAGTGGAAAAACGTAACATGAGGTCTGAGGGTATCCTGCACTTGTCTCTAGTTTTAGCTTGTAGTTGCCATTTCCCCTTTGGTGTTTGTTACAACCAGCAAAAGATCCTCTTGGTAGGGCTGTTTCTTGAGAAAAATTCTACTTCTAGGTTTGATTCTTGATTGAATTTGGTGCCTGTTCTTAAATTTGGACAGCAGATTATTGTTTTTGATGTTTGAGGTGTTGCTTCCATCAGTTTGCTGTAGGGAGCGTGCTGATGTGACATACCTGGGATGGTTTGGATCACAAAAGGATGACAGTGTCTGCACAGGTTAAAGTGCAGAGATAACCCTGCATAGTGGATGTTTCTGCCTTCAGCCTTCCAGAAAGTCAGCTCCAATTTAGCTCCATATTTTGAAAACTTCCTATTGGAAGTGTTATTTTTAGCACTATGACATATTTTTGTTTCCCTTTCTCAGCAGCATGACTGTGCTCCATTCATGGCTTGAGCACTTCAAGTAACTTGCCAGCACTGACTAATGTCATCAAGCTTAGCTTGTGCCTCCAGAATCCCAACACAGTTTTCCAGTCTCTAGATGACACAGAACCATACTCTGGACAAGTTAAAATTCTTAAGTGGTACTGTTGATGAAGGAAAAAAATAATTGCACTGAATGAGCATGCAGGAGAGAGAGAGTTTTTCCTTGGTTTATTTTTTCACATTAAAAAACCACCAAAAAATAATATAATACAACTTAATAAATGCTGCTGTGTCCCATCTTGGGGGGATGAGTGTGTCATTCCATATGCTGTAGCTAAATATAAATGAACTGTTATTAATGATTGCCATAATGTTTTCTAGCAGTTAGCTGGCTGTGATTCTAGGAATTTTTTTCCACTGTGTTTTGAAGGGTTAGGTTATTTAAACTTACTATCAAATAGAATCAGATCAAAGTGAGCTAATTTTTCTTAAACACTAATCATTTTAAGGCTATTGAACTAAATATAGAGTCAGTTCATTAAATCATTAAAACAGCCTGCAATAATGCTCACAAAGTCATTATAGTGCTATTCCCCAGCCAGAGAGGTGGTGTTGCCTTAAGCACAGTTTAATCAAATTAGATGGTGGGTTATGTCCTGGGGTTTCTCCTATTGATATTCATTAAAAATACATGATTTATCACTAATCTCTGTAAGGTATATCCTACTCCTCCAAATGAATTTTGTAAATGTCAGGGGGAAGAAAACAGAATAGTTTATTGTTATAAGAATTTAAGTGTGGTGTGATCACATTTACATTTGTATAATATGTAATTTAGTGATAGATGATAATTTTAATGTGCCTTTAAAATTTCTATCCTTAGTTAAAAAGTTAACAAAAATGGAAAACCCTCAGGAATAGCCGCTTTATATTTTAGTGCTGTATAAGCATATGAATTAACTTTTGAACTAATTATTCTGTAGATCCTCATATAGTTTCTCTTATAGATTGTCTATAAAAGTTCGCTGTTTAATTTCATGTGTTCCTTTTGACACCATTTTCCATTTTTTTCCTTTTATTTGGAACACTTCTGTTTTGTAACTCCTCTGTCCTCTTCACTCTTAATTTTAAGGCTTGCGTTGTTTTAAACAGTGAGGAAACATTGATGAGAAGACCACACACAAACATTCCCCTCTGTGCTGTCACCACTACTCCTTTTAAGTGAAAATTTCTTCATTAATAAATGCTTTTTAATATTGTAACAGTGTAAAAACGGGGTAAATTGATTATATCACTTAACACCCAAACATGCAGCTGGTTAATGGTGTTGTGAGGCTCTACCATGCTTCAGACCAGGATGAAACACGTTTGATTAGTGGTTATTTGGAATCAGTACAGTCTTAATTCCTCAAACTGGAATTTGCCTGGATTATCCCAACTCTGAAGTGCCCTATGAATTTCCATCATTTTTGTATTGCTGTTACTTACGAATCTTTGATACCACCTGGAATATCCCCAGTGATATCTCTTGCTCTGAGAATTTCATGGTGTTGTGTTGTCATCTCTGTCCAGGGAAGAGCCACCTACTGAACTTGGTTAAGGCTCCTGCAGTGCTTTCCCTGGGTCAGGGTTTTAAAAGAATAGATTTAATATTTCTGGGAGAAATGGATCAGGTTCTCAGTGCCCTGAAAATCTTCTGTGTAAGCTCAGAGTTCACCCAACACTGCTTAGCTCATGGCTTCTCTATGTGGAGAGTAGGAAACTATTGACTTGATTGTTGGGTATTAATCACGTCACCACAGAATTGCCACTTAATTGAGACTGGCTTGAATTAAAACAGAAGTTGTAATTACTGAGGTGATGTTGTAATTACTGAGAAGTTCATATAACAACACTTGCAGTAAGAACTTCAGAAGTGGTTTTAAAACCCTGTCCCGCTTGCATTTGTCAGTTGTGCCAAAAGCTATTGTCAATTACTCTGAGGTAGATCTGAACAGATTGCTGCTGTCATGGGCTCTGCTGTTGATTTACACTGGCACATCTGAAGGAGGAGCTTGGTTGTACACCTCTTAGAAATTGAAAAAATTCTTCTAGGTGGGTAATTACTCTGCTGGACCCTTGGATACCGGTGGCTTTGGCTTTGCTGCTGTAGCTAAATGTGATTCTAGTTCAGTTGAAGCCTCTCTAGTTGGTGCTGTCGAAGTTCCCCCTGCCTCCTGTACACTTGTTCAGGAGCTTGTCTCGTGCTAAGGTAAGTAGGTTGAGGAACCTCAACCTGCAGAAAAGTTTTCATATTGGCAGCTGAACTCATCCTAGGATGTCTTACTGTGGGATTTGACAAATGCCACTTCTAGATGCAAGGAGGAGGTCAGGGATGTACAACACAGTGAGGAGAAAGGTGGGTCAGGAGCCATGATGAGAGGGGCTGGAAATGGCACCGAGCTGAACTCTGAGTTAAAGAACAGCAGTGCTTTTGCTCATGACCTTATTTCCAAGCTTGTGCAGGGGGTTTTGTTTGTATGGGATTTTTTCATACTGAAGTTCAGTGACTTTTCTGAAAACCGGAGCTTTTGTTCTACGCTTTCTAGCTCTTGTTTTATGAGGGAAAGCTTGAAAACCTGTCCTAAACATAATGAGGTTCCACTGACTAAGAATTGAAGAGTTCAAATAGAAAAGATACCCTCTTTTTTTAACTGGCTGCCCATGTCATGGTTATAACCAAACCCCTGACGTTTCTGGAATGTGAGTTTTGGCTGTTGGATTTTTTTCAATGTGCTGGGCTGGTGAAGTGGAGTAAAGGAAGCAGCCTCAGAGGTAACTGAGTGGCACAAAAGCCTTGTCTGGGTGCAGGAGCTGCTGGTGCAGGCTGTGGTGTGTGAGGCACTGTCTGCACACAACCCCAGTACAGCTGTAGTGTAGGTCTGGCAGTCAGCCCACGAGCCCTAATCCTGCAAATATACATCACACGCTCTATTTTATACTCGTGAGAAGCCCAGCCTAAATGAAATCCTATTAAATTGTGGGTCTAGTGCTAATTAAACATCTGCCTTTCAGTGATCTTTTTTTTATTATTGTTTTGCTGAGATTACATATAGTGTCTAGGTAAGTACACACGTATAGGATTTGTTATATCAATTTTTTAAAAAGCAATATATGAAAAATTTGTTGTTTTCCTATGATAAGTCCCCATAATAAAGTGCTGATGAATGATACCATCTACTTTAACTGATTTTACTTCCAGTTCAAAACTTTTTTAAAGTAAAGTGTGAGGTACAATAGGGCAGCTGGCTATTATCCATAGGCTCTTCAGCTCCAAAGCCTTTAAGGTGAGATGTGAACAAGACTGTGCCTTAATTATTGGCAGCAACTAGCTTGTCTTTTCAAAGTAATAAATGGTGGTCCTTACAAAGTCTCTTCTTAAGTAGCTAAATGCATAATCCACTCGGGATATTGTTTTAAAATTCATTTCATCTTCAGTAATTTGATCAGAGAAAGAGTTGTATTGGTCATTTCTCTTGTGTAAGAACTGTGTCGCACCTAGGGGCAAGGAACATTTATTTTCATGATTAATACCTGTGAGTTTCATGGCCTAATGAGAAAGCCCTAGATGTATTTGAAATGAAATTGCTTTTTTTTTTTTTTTTTTGACCCTTTGTTCAATTCATGTAAACACTTGGACTACTGTCCTTCTCCTTGTGGGTCTGAAGATCCTGTAACACCCACATAGCATTGCTTTGTACAAATAGTTGCATTATTAAGGTATGGGAGTTCCAAAACAAGTCATTTTAGGTAGACACCTGTATACATTTGTGTAACTTATTACATTTCTCAAAGATTAATAGCCCTGGAATTGTGAAAGTGGAAGTTAATGGAATATTTTTCCCTACTTTCCCTGGCACCCATCCAACCTTACCAATAAATCTACTGCTGGGTTTTGTATTGCTGTTAAGTCTATTGGTCTCTTCACTGCAACCTCCTGTTTGTTGAATATGTGTACCAGAAGAAAACCCTACTTAGTATATTCCTACCTGCACTGTTTCCCTCTCATGTAATAGCTTCTGCTCCAGTGTAAAAGCAGCATTAGTCCTTGATGATCTCACTGCAGTGTCATCTTTCTCTAATGTCAACTCTTACTATCATTTGTCTGCATTCAATTGAAGATCCTTGGTGTGAAGGCTATGTCTTAATTCCCCAAATCCTTTATACCTTTATGGATTTGACTGAATGCTAAAACACCCATAGATTATTTGCTGGTGTGTTTTTGCACGTGTTTTCCTTTGGTTCCTTCTGCTCCTTTAAAACCATTCACTGAAAGTGCATCTTGTTCTGTAAAGACCCAAAGAAATTAAAGGAATGCCTTGGAGTGGACTGGGAAAGAAGGAGATGGAGCCCTCATGATAGGAAGGAAAATACTGAGAGATAGGCTCACCTGTTAGAGCTACTGGTGTCATTAAATACCTATCCACAGTGTCCAGAAGCTTAAGTGGGTAGCCAAAACTCCACAGTGTAAGGCAATTAAAATGACTGATGCCTTAATAAAAAGGCAGCATGTAGTTGATATTTTGGCTGTTTGGTGTTGTATTGGCATGATTTAAATGCTGCAATTTGTTTCTGTCTTGACATCCACCACCACCACAGAAGTTAACTTCAAAAATAAGAAGTGATTGTGCCAGTTGAGTAGGAGTGCACTGAGAAAGGCTTGGAGTAGCTGGCTGTGGCCCACCTCATGCCCAAGTCACCTGGGCATGAATGCAATAGTCTGCTTGCAACACTGGGAGTGCCCAGCTGCTGATCTGTTTTGTGCCAGCACATGCAGGAACACAGCTCTGAGAAGAGCAAGAGCCAATTCAAAATCTGCTGGTGAGAACATGGGTGAGCAGCCTTGGATGGGACTGCATGGCCTGGTTCAGTGCCTTGTAGAAAGAGTTGGGCTAACTTGGAGTAAGTCATGTAGCCATCAGAAGGTGACTGGGTTAGCTACTCAGCTGGCAGGCACTGGGTGGGAAGCAGCATGTGACAATGCAGTGGTACTTTCACCTCAGACAGTGGCATCTTTGGACTGAGGTTGTTTGGCCAGTGCCATTAACTCCAAGATGCTGAGCTTTGTTTAACAAAGCAAATGTTACATTAAAACATAATTGAGCAAAATCAATAGCTGTGCTGCTCTGAATGCAGTGCTGGTGGAGACAGCGCCCCTGGTTTTCACTTGAGATGCTGCTGTAAAAATTAATTTCAAGGATTTCCCTGTGCAGAAGATGAAGCACATTAAAGACTTTGGCTGTTTATACTTATTGTGTCCCCAGAAAAGGATAGAGCAACCGAGTGAAGCAGAAGCTTTATTTTACCAGAGAAGAGGAAGTAATTCTTGGAGGGTCTCTGAGGACTTTTGCTAATAGGTCAAGACCTAGGATTGGAAGCTTAGGGTGCAGGGTGGAGTTCCCCTCGTCTCTGTGTGTGAAACCTGCTTCTTGTGACCTGTCACGTAAGCTTGGTCTGTTAGTCACTCTTTCCCCTGAAAATGGTTCCTGCAAATAGAATAAAACATTCTTTCACATTGGTGCAAAAAGTGTAAGTATTTAACAAATTTACATATACTTTAGTTAACAACTTGTGTGGTAGATTTACCATCCACCCCGTAAAATAAAGACTGATGTTTCCATTAATTACGCGATGATTACTTTCCAGCAGGATAAATCAGCCCCTGCTGAGCTCCAGGCTGCCACAGCTAGTCTGGTACCTATGCCTGAATTCAATACTTTAAAGCTGACTTCAATATTTCTTTCACAAGCAGTACCTGTCTGAAGGCTCCTAGACATGACCACAGACACCTATACTGTCAGTAAAATCCCTGCCTTCTGGGCAAGTCTGAATCACTTCCTTTGTATTTATCAGAGATAAAAGGTAAACATGCTTATGGAACTTATCGTGTTTCCATCCTGCGTGTAACATCACGTGTGTGCACATCTGAATGCACAAACCCATAACATGAGCTCAACTTGGAAAGCATCTGCTTGTTTGATTGGCAAATCAGATATTTCCCTATGAATCTGACATTGTCCTGACTTTATTCTCCAGGGGATTTTGAAAGAGTGTCCAGATGCTGTGAGCTCATGGTGGTTTTCTCGCTAATTTCCACATTCATGTGTGCATCTGATATGTGTGATGTGTGTGCACATTTGTGCTGTTTCAGTGAGAAAGATGCAAACGCAGTCATGTTATGTAAACAAGAATTTATCTGTTCAAAACACTACTCAGGAGTGCATGATTTGGCAATGGAAATTATTTCTTAATAAGTGGTGTCTGGTTTTAGTTCTGGCTGCTATCTTTTCTGACTAGACAGGTTTTGGCTGTTGCACATTTTCATTTCCCTCTCTTTCATCCATTGTTCTTTCTATCACTAGTCTCTCACTGCTCTCAGTGCCTTCCCAGATGTTCCCCAGTCTGGAATGACTTGCCTGTCATTGCTGTGCATAACTTGCCAGTTTGGTTTGACCTTTTGATGTGTGGTGGAACTGAATTCTCTTTTCTTGGTAACTGAAAACGTATTTTCTGAAGCCGCATGTTTTGGGACACTGTATGTACAGAGACATTTTAATGGTGGTTATTGTGGTAATGAAAGACCTGTTGAGTTCTCAGCAGTCAAAAGAGTCACTTAGAATAATGATGATGTTTGAATATAAGGCCAGTAGGTTCATTCCTGTTTTACCTCAGGGTCTCTTAGGAGCCTTCTCCATGTTCACAGCTACTTTTTCATTGCTTTCACTTCCTCATGTGTCTCATCTTTACTCATCATGACATTGATATCACTTGACACGCCTGGCCAGCATACAGCAGCTGTTATTTTCCACCCTGGAAGTGTAGGAAAAGGATTCCTTCTTTCTAATGATCTGTGCTTCACAATTTGATTGTCTTATGTATGACTTCATACCTGCTCGATTCACATCCTGAGAGAAAGATGGATACAAACACTTAAGAAACTCAGTTTGGGTGACATTTTCTGACATCAGTGCTGTGTAGTTCACTGGGATGGAGCCCACATTCTGGTTCACTGAACACTCCTTTTCATGTGGCAGCACCCTGAGTTGGCGTCCTTGTTCACCTGTTCCTTGTGAAGGCTGTGCTGCGTTGAATTAACAGTGTCTGTATTGCAGTTTTGTTCATAGCAGTAGTTTGTCTGCATCTGGAGTGCTCAAAGGATGGTGTCAACAAGGCCTAACAACCTCTGAGCCCAGCTGCATTTTTAGCAGTGGTACCTTCTGAGCTGCTTTTCAGATTCAGCTTGTAGCTCGTGCAACAAAAGCAAGGATGGGCTGTATGTAGTTTTGTAGCTGTTTCCAGCTTCAATGTGTGTAACTTTTTCCCAGATTTGTGCTTTCTAGCAAACACCTGAAGATACAGCTGTGCTCTGCTGCCTCTTCTGCCATCCTGTCTTCTGTGCCCGTACCCCAGAACAGTTTTGATTCTGAGTCTCAGAAATCCTGCTGGTTGCCTTTGCTGAGGACATTAATATTCCTTTGTGGCAGGCTGGTTCCCACATGGCACTCCTTGGCATCTGCTGGTGCCCACTGTGCTGTGAGGTAACTGCTGTCCTTCCGCAATACCTTGTGCCTGTGTCTTTGGCAATGAGTACTGAGGCCCAGTCAGGTAGTATTTCTTCATCAGTGCTGTTTCAAAGGTTTTGCACAACTCCTGTGTCTATGCAGAAGTGCTTTTACCTGGCTTTTGGAAGAAATCAGGTGGGCACAGTGGCCAGGAGTACCCAAAACAAACCCAGACTGCTGCTTATCCAGCTTGCAGGTTCTGTGGTTTTAGCAGTGATGCCTTCAGCATTTATTTTATTGCTCCCATAATTTTTCTTTCATGTGAGGCATGCTTGGTGAAGCAGATGCTCTACTGGCTAGGCTGTTCTACTTTTCAGGTGTAACATGCCTGGGAAACATCAACTACTTCAGAAACATTTTGGTAATACCAGAGAGATGTCAGTCCTTTGAGCTGTGTGTGTGCTCATGTGTATGGCTGGTGATGTCTTTGAAGATGCTTGTATTCCACTTATACTTGCAAAAACACGGTTGATTTGCTCCCTAAACTTTTTAGGAACCCAAACTTTGATCTCTACAGGTCCTTACTGTTGACCTTACTTACACAATGTGGAAGTGGGACTTCAGAGGGGAGGCTGAGGTGGTTAAGGTGTCAACTGAAGGATGGGGGAATGAAGGCTGTGTGTCTGCTCAAACTGAGTAGATAAGGAATCTGCATTTCCTACAGGAGTACTTGAACCAGTAGCTAGCTGACTACTTCAGGGACCCTCTACTTATTTCCTTGCTTGAATAAATGGATGTGAATGCTTCATTGCTCTGATGCTGGAAGGAAACTCTTGCTGGATGCTACTGATTGTGGGAAAGACAGACAGGATGCTGAAATGCCACCAGTGCCTATACATTTCATGCCTGATCAGTTCTGGAGCCTTCCCTATTGAGTAGTGCCTCTGTGCCTGTGGAACAGCTTGTATCCAGACTGTTCTATGCCTCAGGCTGAGCATTTCAAAATCAGGAGGCTTTGAAGAATCTCTAAGAGAATATACTTCTCCTGTGGTGAGTTCAGGTAAAATGATGGCTTCTGTGCTAGGAGTTTTTCATCCAGGTGTTCTCTCTCCTCAGTCTACTTGCAGATTGAATTGTTGTTGTACTGCTGGGTCATTTCAGTTTTGCTTTTGTGGGTGCAGTGTTGTTTTCTTCTTTTGTGTAATGCTGTGGAGCTTCTTGTACTTCAGTGCTGTCACTGATGACCCACGAGCAATTTGGTGTTGCTTTTTTTTTTGTGCATTGTTGTTATCCTTTACTGCTAAACTGTTTCAGGCTTTACCAACCACTTGACATTGGCTGGTTTGCATCACACTAATATCACATATGTCCAAAAGTTAAAGGCAATTGTTTTTTAAGGGTATTAGGAAAATTGCAAGGTCTCCAAAGGTAGAAAAAGCCAGAGTCAAAGCTGCTTGGAGAATTTAGCTGGACTTGGTCATGTAAAAGGATGAAAGAACCTGAAGTTTTGAAACTATACTCTGCTTCCCTAGTTGACAAATAAGAGAAATCTGATAGTATGGGTAGAATGGTGTGTGGGCATGCCATTAAAGACTGTTTGAGTGCCCCAAAGGGCCCAACTCAAGGAATTACTAGTAATCTTCATCTTAGGGCTTCTTAACCTTTTGAATCCTTAAGATGTCAAGCTAAAAGATTAAACTCTTGTAGGTTTTGGTGAATAATTCCCCATAGTTGGGGGACAACAGAAGACAAGCTCTTTAGGCCTGCCCTTTGGAGCTCATTATTTGCATTAATGGAATAATGGAGAGCTGCAGCAATTTGCCTGATGGTCTGGAAACAGGGTAGGATGCTCTGCTTGCAAGACTATTATAGATATTTTCTAATGGTACAGGTAAGAATTAAAAGGTATTGAAGCCAGTTCTGAAGTCCAGATGCAAAGAATGTGTATACTTCCATCCCCACACAAAGAAGGACAAGAGGTGCAGGATACAGTGATTGCTCCCTTTGGAAGCAAAGTGATCAGTGTGTGTCAGCAGCCTCTTCCAAAGCTGCTGTTCAAGTCTTCTGGTCAAGTGTTTCTCTTCTCCAATGGAAATACTGAAAAGATAGGATGGATTTTAATCTGCACTTGGGATCTCTCAAGCCAGTGGCTAAAAGATGAAGACAATTGGTTTGCAACTTGAATTCAATTATGTTTCTTTTATGTAGATACAGTGGATTTGGTATGTCATATCAGTATGACAAAAAAGGGAAGTGAATTATCCTGGGCCCTGAAACTATTGTTGGGGAAGGAAAAGATTTGTAGATGTTAGTTAACATACTTTGACAACTATTTGCCAAAGCCATTCATTACATCTGCCTCTGCATTAGAAAGGGCACAATATTTCATTTTCCATTTCCTTTCACAAATAGAAAATTAATTGCATAGACTTGCAGAAAGTGCAGATATAACTCGTTATGTATTGTTAAGGCTGTCTGTGATAAATTTATCAAGCTTAGACAAAAAGTGCTCTGAAATCACAATGGATCTATCTTAATTAACGTTCTTTAAGTGACAGTTACACCTGTTTGGAAATCGGAGGTAAAAGGCAAGTTTTCCAGAAGCACAGTACCATAGTGGTCTCTGCTTATAGAGGAAGCTGGAAAACATGAACTATACTTTGATTTGAGCCCTGTTACTACTTTTCATGAATCAAATGCAAAGTCCTGTTTTGCAAATGAATTATTCCAGTCTATGTGTAAAAAAAAACAAAAACAAAAAACAAGCTGGGCTGTTATGACCATGCAATAATGGTTATCTTGCTGTTCCTAGTGATGTAATTGAGCAGTTATATGGGGTGAAGGTGAACCCATTATAGTCCATCTCTGTGATGCAGTTATGACATATGCTGTTTATAGAACTCTCCAGCCATAAAAACTATCCTACTGTTATCCATTCTTGGTTATATTGCTGATACAGCTTATCTCTGCTGGTGCCACTGGAGTGGTGCTGTGGAGACTGTCCTTAATGACAGCAGAAACCAGAGGGTGATCAGAAATGGTGTCACAGTTTACAGAGAGAAGCAGCAAACAGGAGGAGGTCAGGGACACCAGGACATGTTACTGCTATGTGCCACGTTGCCTTAGCAAAGAAATACTACAGGATGGAAAGATAAGGGAGAAAATGGGAAGTTTTGTGCTTTTGGCTGGAGGAAGACAGACTTGCTGATGGATGGCTGAGCGCTGAGAAGAGTTTTCAACAAGCTGATATTTCAGTCTGGTTTCCTCTGGGTTGGGTTTACATCCTGGCTATAGATTCCATGAGGGAAAAGCACGAGACTGGCAGCCAGAGGCTCTTGGGCTGAGGCCTTACAAGGGTGAAGGGGGAGCACCAGTGAGCACCAGTGTCTTCATTACTGTCAATCTGCAGTAAAACACTTGCTGTAAAGACAGCCTTTAATATGTATTTTTAAGTTCTCCAGTTGTTAGATAGTGATTTAGGAGTTATCTTGTTATCCACAGGTTTGGTTTCACAGATGGTCGTCTCAGAGCTTTTGTTACAACCTCACTTTCAGCTGGTGGGTTATAAACAGTCTGAAACTTCTGCTTTTCCCGGGTGCTTTTCCGACACCATCCTCTGACCTCCATTTCACCCCTTCCTGCACTCCTTTCCCCCACTCTGAATTTTGGAGTGCTGAGATCAGCTCTTTATTTTTACCAGTACTTTTTAAGTTTGAATTCTAACACCAGAAAATACAACTAAGTTTATTGCAGCATCTTTCTATTTTTCTTGTTGTGTTTGCCAAGAAACTGAAACTTTAAGAACAAAACAACCTGCAGAAGTCAGTGTCGGCCTATTTCCTTAGTTGCTTCAAACAGTTCTAGAGTTCCTTGAGATTTTCTGCTTAGCTATGCAGATGTGAAACATTCCTCCTTCAGTCTGAGCATGTACAGACCTCTCAGTGGCAGAGCACGATGGAATTTGTGTGATGCACATACCTCATTCCAGTCACAAGTGTCATTACCAGCAAAACTATGTTACAATTTTCACCAAACAAGCCTCAAACTCAGACTTCAAAATGTAGGTATTTTTGGTTTGTTTTCCTGAAATGGTGTTTGTTTTACTTGGCTTCTGAGATTATCAAGGGTTTAGTAATGCACTGCCTAAGTGGGTGAGTTAAAAGGAATCTGGTGGAGAAGATCTGGTTGTGGTTTTTTGTTTTGATCTGTAGGTTAATGTGTGCAGGTCAAACAATCCCTCAGTCTGCAAGGGCACCACTGCTGATTTTGGTGGAAGGAGTTTGCAAAGACATCTCTGTGCACTTGCTGTTTCAGTGATGGACCCATTTCCTCTCTGTTTAGAGCCTCGTTATAGCCCTGTTCTGCAGGAAAATACACAGTGGTGCTAAAAGGGCATATTTCCCTTCCTTTCTTCTGTTTCTTTTCCTGCTGCAGCTCCAAATGTACTCTTTGCTATTCACCACTGTCCCATTTTATCTGTTACAATGCTGTCAGCAGAACAGCTGATGCTGACCTCCTACGTGCCATTGTTATGTTTTAGTGCCAACATCCCAAGGTAGGTGACAGAGTTTTCATTTCTTGGCTGTTATTTGAAATTCTAACCTGGGTAGGTTTCACTGCTGTGGTTAAAACTCTGGGCATGAACTGAAGATTCTTTCACAGACAAACAAGGGAAAAAAGTTCTGACACCATAGAATTGGAATATGCTGTTCAAGCTCAAAAAATACACCAAGTAGGAAGAATGGAGCTCCTGGCCTTGAATTTAGCACATCAGTGGTGTGTGGACTTGGATTTATGATGTCTCAGCCTTTTGATTCTCCTGTACTTTTCAGTGGTGGTCGTCACTGCTTTTTTTCATCTTACTGGTAGAAGACCTTGAGGTTTAGTCACATGTGACTTTTACCTCTGCCAGTGCCATTCCTAGATTGGATTAGAGATTAGGTTTGTCTTCTCTTTCTTCATCCTTCTCCTGGCTCCACATAATTGAGTCCACTGAACTGCAGTCTCTTTGAGATCAAGCTACTGTGTTCAGCAAAGACAATCCTGTGTCTGATTCTGTAATCTGAGAAGCTGCTCCCTTTCAGTCAGTAATTACCCAGAATTTTTGGGGATTTACAGCCCTGTCTATTCTAAGATCTCAGCCCATTCCCTGACTGTGATTTAGAAGACGGTGGAAGGTGAATGGAAAAAAGGAAGATCTGTGAGGGGTTGAATGTTTTTCATTTGCTTCCAGAGCTGCTTCCATGCAGGACTTCTAGAACAACTTCCAAAATCTTTGACATAAATCTTTGCTTACATCCAAGAAATGAGTTTTCTATGTCAGTTGCATTATGATAAACCTGAATACCCATTGCTGGTGTCCAGCTTTGAAAACCTTGGTTCTTCTCAAATAATATTTAGAAACCAGAATATTGGGTAGTATGTATCTCTGACTTTTGCTGCTTGGATTTGCAGATGAAGAATATGGGTTTGGATTGTAGGCTTTAAGATGCAAGGCTAGGTTTAATTAATGTCTCATACAAGGTGAGCTCATAAGCCATGGGATGGCACAGCACACAAAACATCCAAATAACCTTAAACAACAGACTGATTTCAGTTGGATACTTGTTGGGGTTACACCAATCAATTTAAGAAGCAGCAGCATGTAACTTCTGTGACACAGATTTCACAAAGTGAATAATTCACAATTAATGTTATGAGGACTTTAAGAGGTAGAACAGTGCACAAATACTCTATGGCCTCTTCCTTGGGCATGAAATACTCAGTGAACCTCTATTGAACTGGACCATACCCCACAGAAGTTTACCTTAAACTGAAGAAAATACAAATTGTATTTGAAGTTGTAATTCAGAAAGAATAGTCAGTGCTAATTATCTATAGCATAAAATAGGCTGTTAAAGTAAGATTTTGTGATTTCTATTAGCTCATCTCAAAGACTGGTGGATGTGCATAAATGTGGGAGAGCTTAGAAATTTAAATTATTTGGATTAAAAATCACACTACATTTAAAGATATAATGTGGAGATGGAAACATTGGTGAAAAAGTACCTTGTTTCCACATTGCCTGTCTTCACAGGAATAGTTGAAAAGGATGAATGTCCCTCCGTAATGCAGGGCCATGGTGAGATGCCCTCTTTGGGCTCCCTCTCTGCAGGCCAAGGGCAATAATGCCCCAGCTGCTGATAAACACCAGCACCACCTGTCTCTGTTCTGTGTCAAGCAGAAGTACCAGTCTACTTCAACCAGTTCAAACAGCTGGTTTGAACTCACCCAGCTGATTTTGTCTGTCATGCATTAGGAAGGGAACATCTGAGCTCCTCTGTGGGCAGAGGAGTGGATGAGGAGAAGAGTTCACAGCAGCACTGTCCTCAGTTGGACTGTGAAGAATCTGTCAATGGCCCAATTGTCTTCACAGGGTCTTTTGTGCTGCAGGTAAGGCACTGCCTGTTGTGTGTGGGCAGGGCTGAACGCAGAGGAATGGATCTGTGTAGATCAGTCACAGCCACATCAGTAGGGAAAGAGAGATTGCTGTGTGGGGCAGGTGCACTGTAAGGAAGAAAGGGAGAGCTCACTTCCTCTCCCTGCAAAGCCATTCCTTCCTCCCCAACCCCCACATTTACCTGCTCCAAGCTGTTTTTCCACTAGATTATCTGCAGAGTAACTCTACAAACAGCATTGAGAAACAAGCCAGTACAGAAGCAGAAGGACTTGGGAATTTCTTTCTGATGTCCTGGTATGCTCCAAGTCAGCTTGGTATGAGATAACACAGAGGTGGCCACCAGACTGTGTGTCTTTACTGTGAGTGAGGAGACAAGATTTCTCAAAGTCTTTTCCCTTCTCAGGGTAAGGAGAGTGCATGAACCTCATGGTTTTGGAGTTGACTAGCTCATCACAATCTGCTTCCCTCTGAAGATCATGAGAATGGAGAGGAAGACTAATGAAAATTTATCCCAAGGGAAAGTGCAAGTTCCCTCAGTTTCATAACCCATCCTTACTTGTCCAGCCACGTTTGCTTTTTTTTGTTTGATGGAATTGATGTATTTTACACTGAGCTGTATTATGAACAGAGTTCAAAGCAACTGTGTGTGATGGGATTGATTCTTTGTAAATGAACTATTTTCTGTCCCAGGGTTCAAGCTCAGAATGTCATAGTTACTTTTTCATTTTGGAAGGACTACCTCTGTTCTCAGGCAGGAAACAAAAGCTCATGGTACAGAGCATTTCTTGGAACCTTGACTCTATAAATAACTGCTCTGTAGAGCACCCAAAATACACCAAAATACCAGGTCTAGTATGAGCCACTGAGGAAGTTTATGCAGCTACTTACTGCTTTGACCCTTGTGTCAGTGCTCTGTGTGCTGCTCCCCTCCACAGTTTGTCAGTGAAGAATCCCCACAATTGCAAGTGTGGTGTGACTGCATGTTCTTGACATGGCTGTGCTCACAGCAGGGCTGGGGTGGTTCTTCTGAACCTGGATTCAGAGAGGAGTTTTAGCATTCCTAGGTATGTACCTCTGCTGAACCTCTAGCAAAAGGTGGAGTAAGGCCTAGTATTAGTATGCTGGACTGAGGAAAATGTTAAATATGTATCCATATCAGCATCCAGCAGCTGTCAGGATAAAGGAAGTTGTGTGCCAGTTGGTGCACGCAGCAGCATCCTGTTATGGAGAAAAATGCTGACCACACTTCACCTTTGGAGCCAGCTGTCTTCAGGGATTTTCCATCAGAATCCATCTTCAAAATGCTCCTTGTCTTCCAGCCTCCTCTAAAGTCTTCTTTATCTTCAGGTCAGTTATTCTTCACAAGGTTCTTCTCCAAATTTCAGTAAAAACCCAGGGGATACTTGACACTCCACTGGAACTGAGGAAAGCTGAAATCATGACTTGGCAATCTATTTTTGATAAGCTGACTTTCAGGATTTATTCATTCCTACTGCATGTGTCTGCAACTCAATCCAGTAGGCATAAATGACACATAAGCAATGGAGTAAAGGTCCTACCTGAAGCGATTTTTTCTTTTTATTTCTTCGTCTTTTAAAAATAGTTTCTGTAACAGACTTACAAAATCACTTGTACCTTTGTGGGGTCATCTCAGATGTCTTTGGTATCCAGCTGTACCTTTCTTGAAAAGCTGAATTTTTCAGATCATAGATACTTATCACACTTTTGTTTCCCAGCTCTGAAAAATTAAACCTTCAGAATCACCTACCACTGTGTCCAGTTGCTCTTTGTTTCACCTGCAGTTAATAAACTCTGTAATATGGACTGATTGTACCTAAATAGTTGATAATATTTTCATTATCATCTTTTATGGTCAGTTTCTCACAGATGTCACAAAAGCAATGAGTCCTGTATTATGTTCTGAAGAAAGAACAGGGCCTTCAGGGTCAGTTGATGGAGGGGGCAAAGGTGAAAGGGACCCTTGGGCATGTGGAGTTTTCTGTGGGTGAGGCTGATGATGGTTTAGTAGCAGGACTGGAGTTGCTGGGGCTGAACAGTAGGAAATGAGGATGAATAAGCAGAGAGAAGCTGGAAGCTCAGAATGAGGCATCTGAAGATGTGATGACACAGAGGAGGATGTTAGAGGAATTCAAAGCACAAGAATAAAATGGCTGAGGCAAAAGGCTCAGGCAAAAGGAACATTACCTTCATAATCTGCATGGGGGAGGAAGGGAGCAAGAAGTGCCTGAAGGGAGAAGGTGGGCAGAGAGAAGGGTTATTGTGACATGTTGCTTGGAAATAGATGATGAATGTTTTATTCTCTGAAACCAGTTACTTTAGAAGAGCACAAAAGGATGGGAGTCACTTGACTAAATGGGAACACCTGCATGTAGGTATTGATACCCCAGCTTACAATTTATATTCTCTGTATTATCTAAATCTCTGTAAATGGAAGAGAAAAAGATTCATAAATGGGTTGGGTTCCGAAGGGCAGGGGCTTTCCAGAACCCTGAATAGCTCTGCAGTGTTTTGAGTTTCTCTTCATTCTGCAGGTTCTGTCACCCAAAAGGCCCTGTAAATTGCTGATCAATTTATGGTGCCAGATTGTTGGGGTTTTTTGGCAGTGCTTAAAGGTAAGCTGAGTTCCTCTGAGAATAGTATAACAAAGCAAAGGTTACCCAGCACTCTTAAATAGATGGCCATTTAGACCCAAATTCACCAGAAGCCTGCAATGTTCCTGAAATTAGAAAGCAAGTGTCTCCAGCTGATAAAACTGAAACCAGAGGAACACAACGCTGTGGTGACTGTAATAATATGACTGTATTGTGTAATAACTATAATAGTGATGGTATCTGCAAGTGTAACCTTTAATTACTCTGCCTGTTTCTGCAAACTCTTTAGGAAGGAAAAATAACACCTATTTGACACATGTTGTGAAAATTAAATTTCCCAATAGACAAGAGTGTAGGAATGTCTCTCCAATGTCAAACCAAACTCCCTTCTAACACAATGTTTTTGTCTCTGACAGTGACCAATAGTAGATACATAAGGGAGAAAAGATAAAATGTGACAGGTAGTGTGATACTGGCTGGGTTATAATTTCCTACTTTCAGCAGTTTGCAGATGAGGAATTTTCTGAGTCTGAGCTTTCTTTCAAGGCATCTTGTGTAATAGTCCAGCATAGTGCTTTCCCTCATTTATGCATCTATTTGCTTTGATTTTTCTGTCCCCTGGCATTGGGTCTTCTTGTTCAGCTCAGTGTCCCATGTGGTGCATTCCAGTTGATTTAGGAGCCTAACACCTATTTTCACAAGGGTTATATGAAACCAGGTCTTCTGAGAGTCACTGAATATTGCCCATAATGGGAGTTTTCTGAAGTAATTTTTGGAAAAATGTTGTCAGAATCTATGTAGGATTTTTAAAATTAAGGTAGTGAGTCATTTAAATGATATTTTGTGTTTGAAGAAGAAAGAAAAAAGGACAATAGAAATGGGATACATTTAAATTGGAGTTCTCTAGCATTAGAGAATTTTACATGTGACATGAGAAAAATATCATTGCCAATACCACTGGTATAGATATTTAAAATCCTTGTGTATTGGAGTGTTCTAGTCCCCCTTTTAGATGAGGTGTAAGCAAATAGAAAACTGTATCATCTATGGCTGGTGCACAAGACCACAGTACAGTAAAAGATTTATTTATCAGCCAAAACTGTCTTGCTGTATCTCTGCCTCTGCTATAGGCACAAATATTAGTTTCTTTTATGCTGTAGGAGGTTCTTGTCAAAGGGAACAGAGGAAGAGGGTCATCCCTGTTGTCCCCTTTTTTGTACTGACTTCTCTCCTAACACTTGCTAAAAGTAGCACTGAAATCAGTCCAGGTCCCTTAACTTCTCCCGAGGGAGAATGTGGAGAGAGGTGAAAGTGTCTACTACAAATACATAATTTTCTTTTCACTTCATTGTTCCCTCTCCATCTGACTTGGCAGGTTAGTGGGAATGGTGAGCAAATCGATCCCGAGGCAATCAATGCCACGGCAGCTGGCCAGAGCTGAACACCGATGCGCTGATCGCCTCCAAATCAATTCACACGCTGCTCTTGCTCAGGTTACCTGCCACTTCAGCAGGGAGGGATGGATGGGGAACTGAGGAGAAAATTGCACAGAAAGTATTCTGGGACCTTTCTAAATAGGCCGCTTACGTGCAACCCCTCTTCACTCAAACATACATTTATACTGGATATAAGGATATGATAAGGTCACGAGGCAGTGCCGTGTTTGGAACTCAGACATTGCTCAAAGGGAGCAGAGTGGGGCCCTGGAGAATTGTGTGGAAGGGACAGAGCAGTCCTGCGTCTTCTGCACTGTTTTCCACCTTGGTGTTAGGTATTTAACTAGTCAAGCGTTGCTGTTCGGATGTGCACAAGCTTAAATAATCCTGTGGAGTGTTGTGCCACGGGGAACTGTGGCTCCTAATTTCTAAACACTCCTCAAGGTGAGCAGCTTTTGTTTTGCTTTAATAAGCCAGGAGTTGTGCATGTCGAAAGTGCCTATTGTACAAAGATCTCAATTTACTTGGCAAACTTCCATGCATTAAGTCTCCCTGCTTTGGCTGTCAAGGAGTGAGGTATTGTTATCTCCATTAAGAGCAAGTGAGCCAGGAATAAATGCCCGGTCTCCTCGTATTGCTGCTGCTTCCTTTTATTTTGCTTTCTTCTCCTGGATAGTAGCCCTTAATTTAGAGTGTAGATTGTTGAGACTAGAGAAGGTTCTGGCCTCTACAGAAGAGGGACGGCAACTCATCCCCATGCCAACACAAGGACATCTCCCTTTTTCTCCTGCAAGTGACTGGCTGTGACCCAATTCAGTGCTGTCCTTAGGGATTCTCGTGTCTGTGCCACAGTTGCCATGGTCCCTAGGGAAGCAGTTAGCAAATAATTTAGAGGTAGGACCACCCAGCAGCCTCTTCTTCCCACCAGTCACTGATGTGAGACTTTGGCAAAAGGCTCAATCTCATGTGGGAATGTGGATCCACATGCACAGAGGATAATCCTGCAGGGAACCCTGTCCTACACAAGGGTATCCATAGATTGGGTGCTTTGGCTTCATACATGAAACACCTCACTTGGAGAAGAGGAAATAAATGCAGTTGGCTGAATGAATTGCTGAGAGTAATGCTGAAAGGCAGTGGCAGATCTGTGGAAAGACTTGAATATTGTGTGCTCCAGCACATGCTGCTTGCAATAACACCAGTGCTAGATGACTGAATGTATTCAGAGATTACTGCTTTGTGTGTCCCCTTACTGTTTAGGGCACCGCAAGATGTGGCACAGGAGCTGCACTCCCCTTGGAATGGAAGGTGGGAACAGCATGCACAGAACAGGTACAGCCATGTCAATAAGGAAGAACTGGCATTCATTTCGTTTATTGCCCATTAATTTTAAGGAGTGCTGATACACTTTTCTGCTTTCAATAGTCCAATTGCTGCTAATCATAACAGGAAGTAAATATTGGCCACTGCCTTGGGAACACATTGGCTTACAAGTGGTCTGTGGCAGAAATTGTCTTTTTGCTCAGCACCTGATCAGATGAGGCCTTATTTCTGACTGGGGAACAAGAGTTCAAAGGTTGCCCGTCACGTGTCCTCTCCTGCTCTGAGATAAAGCTGGCAGGTGGCTGAGACCTTATGGCAGGGCCCAAGGGCAAGCTGCTGCCGTTTGTGAGGTACTCTGAGCACAACAGAGAGGTTCAGGAAGAACTAAGTGTCTGAAACAACACAAGCACAGTGTTTCTTGCTGTTCTTCTGGAGAATAGATTCTTAGCAGTTTTATTTCTCAGCTCTGAAAAATTGAATCTTCAGAACCACTTACCACTGTGTCCAGTTGCTCTTTGTTTCACCAGCAGTTAATAATGTTGTTTTATGTAAAACCTTAGAGGATACAAGATAATCTGTTTGCAATCCAAATATGGTGAGATTTTGTTGGTGCTGGCTGGACTGTGGCGTTGAAGTTGAGATGGAATGTTTTACTCATCTGGTATTTGTGATGATGTAAGAGGCATCTCTTAATCTCACATGGATGGCTCCCACCTACTCAGCATGGATACTAGTTGGATGTGCAAGGGGTTATTGATGGGCTATTAAGTTTCCAGAGCCATCTAGAACTTTTTTCTTTTTGGCTGGCTTTCTTGAGAGAATCCTGTCTGTCATGGTTACATCTCAGCATCTGGAAAGGGTTACCATGGTGATACTTTGAGTGATATGTTAAAATCAATGTTAACTATAGGTATGGAAAGTATATGATAACCAGATATGGCTTAAGGAGTCTCCTAGCCCTTGGAGCTCTCATGTTATAGTCCTGTTTGAGTTGCAAAGAGGCTGGTGAGGGACTGCTGTTTTACTAGGCTAAGAGTCTGGAGATGCTAATGACCATGGAAAAGTAGGATGGTGGCACTGCCAAAGGTTCTCACAATTAATGGTGCTATTGTTCGACATGCCAGCGGTGCCTCAAGAGTTACTTTATGTGATAGGGAAACAAAGGCTTTAACATCTTGAGAAAGGCTCTTGAGGACTCATTAGGTGACTCACCTACATCTGGCCTTCATCCAGGCAAGTCAGGCTCTAGGGCAGGTGTCCATGTTGAAGTGTAACCTGAACCATTCGCTGCCCAGCTCTGATGTCTCATAAAAGCTAAAGGAGCTTTACTGAGCAAGCCTAGGATTGTCTGGAGTTGGGACAAGGCCAGAGAAGTCGAAATCCTGTCTTCTGGCCCTCTCTGACTTGAGCTGCTTTCCTGGTGTCTGAACACTGGATGACACCTGGCATTAGAGCTATTTACTGTAATCCCAGCAGTCCCAGACTGCTATGAGACACCCTTCAGAACTGGGGGACCCCTGCACATGCTAAATCTGAGCTACAGAGGTGCTGTCATGGCAGGGAAAATCACCATTTAGGCAAAAGGGACTCAGTATTTTTTGCAGTAAATATACAGATGGTGTTTTATCCTATACTGGCTTTGTGAGAGCTTTTTTAGAATATACTAAAATAGCTGAAGTCTCTCCTGAGTTTTAGCCCTTCAGGTCTGCTCTTGTTGAGCTTGGGAGGTCTGGTAGCACATTTTTCCATCTCTAGAGTATGGGGATGGAAGGCAATACTGATTACTACTTTCTCATTACGTCCTTAATCATTTCCATGTTTGGGTGTTGTTTGGAAATAAAAGCCTGGATTATGACAATTTTCTTGTCCAGAAGAACAAAATCCAATTCTTCATTCTTGAGTGAGGTTCCCCTGCTGTCCCTCTGGCACATGGAGCTCTGACCCAGAGATGTGGCTGCATTCATTTGTAACTCTTTTGTGGCCTCTTGGAGCCTCTCCTCCTGCAGGCCTTGGGTGGATTATGGAGGGAGGCACAGAATCACAGAACTGATCAGGTTGGGAGGGACCACAGGGAGGCATCTGGTCCAACCTCCCTTCTCAAGCAGGGTCACCCCAGAGCATGAGGCACAGGATTGTGTCCAGACAGTTCTGGAATATCTCCAGTGAGGCAGACTCCACACCCTCTCTGAGCAATCTGTTCCAGTGCTCGGTCATCCACACAGTCAAGTTTTTCCTCATATTTAGGTGGAACTTCCTGGGCATCAATTTGTGCCTGTTGTTGCTTCTTGTTCTGTTGGTTGACACCACCAAGAAGAGTCTGGCTCCACCTTCTCAGCACCCTCCTTTTAGATATTTGTACATATCAATGACATCCCCTCATATTGTGTCTTCTTGGGCTGAACAGGCCCAACTCCAGCAGCTTTTCCTCGTAAGAGAGATATTCCAGCCCTTTAATCATCTTTGTTGCCCCCCTCCGGACTTGCTCCGGCAGTTCCATGCCCATCTTAGGTCGGGCGTTTATAACTTTGGGCACTTCTTCCCAGCACCGCTGAGCTCGGAAACCAGGGGCGGCATCTCCGGGCGAGAAAAGCCCAGCTGGATGTGTTGTTTTCGGGCAGCTCCCATCGCTCCGGGGCCGGGTCAGCATCCCGGGACTCGGCGGGAGCGGGGCCGGCAGAGCCGGGCGAGGCCGCACGGGGGCGCCGCCCGCCCGCGGACGCGCCGGTGGCGGCGGGACAAAGGCAGCGCTGAGCCCGGCACCGCCCCGGGCCGGGACACGGGACCCCGGGCTGGTACCGCCACGGGCCGGGACACGGGACCCCGGGCTGGTACCGCCCCGGGCCGGGACAGGGGACCCCGGGCTGGTACCGCCACGGACCGGGACACGGGACCCGGGGCTGGTACCGTCACCGACCGGGACACGGGACCGCGGGACACGGGACCCCGGGCTGGAGCGCGGTACACGAGACTCCGGGCCGGGAAGGAGGCTGCCCGCTTATTCACGCCTGCATTTTACATTATCGAACCTTCCCGCCGCAGGAAAACCCCGGGAGGGAGTGAATTCATATATGGGGCTTTTTTTCCCAAGAGCTAATGAGCGCGATGCTTTTGGGCAGGATCCCATCAGTTGCTTTGCCGGGCCGGGGAGGGAAATCACTTGTGCTTTCGTTCCCCTCTTTGATCCTAGCCAGTATGTAAAAGAATTGCAATTACACTTAAGCAGCACCTTTTAGCCCACAGCGTCCAAATTCAAATACAAACCTGAAGATCAGCTTCTGCTTTTCTCTCTCTCTCTCTATTTTTTTATTTTTTTTTTCTTTAATAAGGTCCCGAACAAACTTCTCGGGTGGGCGCTCTGGCTTTTCACTGATGTTCCCTCTGCGCTCTCCCTTTTGTCGGTTGTACGGGCTGAAGTCCCCTGGGTGGCAGCCCGAGCTACTCATTCATCATCATAACAACCGTTTAGTGTAAAATTAACAACAACTTAACTACTACAGCAATAAACATGGTCCTGCATTACCACAGATTGATGAGGATTACTTAGTTACAATCAGCTGGGGCACAGACAGGAGAGGAGAAAGGTTCCCAAATCAATAGCTTTCCTAAAGTTTAAAACTTAGTCTCCTCCCTTTAGTGGTGCTGATGCTCGGGGGCTTGTTTGTGGCTGGGTTATGAGGAGGAAAAGGGAAGGAGGGGAATTTCCTCCCCCCATCCCCCCGGAAAGTTGGCACTTGGTATTTGCTTTGTGGGAAGATGAGGACAAAGTCCTCTGCGTGCATCTGCTCATACACCTGATTTCTTTAGCTTTTATCTTGAAAAAAGGTCCGATTGGTTGATTATCTAAATATATTTTACCTTTAATTCCTTCACTGTTTAAATTCGCAGCTTAACCTTCTAAAAGGCAGCAGCGGACCCCTAAACGAGCTGCCAATCGATCCCAAAACAACAATGCATGAGAAAGAGGGAGCTCTCAGGCAAATCGGTCCTCGCTCCCACTACCAGAATGTGCTGGTGATCTGGCTCTCGTTCCCGTGTAAACTCGGAAGCGTTCATCACAAGAAACAAAAGGACAAGGCGAAAACAGCGAAGTGCACCTAGAGCACTGCATCTAAACAAAAGAAGAAAAAGCCTAAACAAACCCAAGGTTTTCTATTTCTTCCTGAGCCAAGTAATCCCTTTGATTACATCTAATACCTGCCAAAACCCAGATGGTATGCCCACCCATCGCACAGTGTGATAATGCCACATTGTGAAATCTACCCATTAATATTAATTGTCAGCTAGAGAATCTGTCTGAACTACTAAAGCTCGAGGTTGTCTTGAGAAAGCAGGGCATGATTTAGCAGGGATTTAAAGATAATTCTTATTCTTTCGTTCTCTATCTCACATACGTAGAATGTTAAACAACAGGCCTAGAATGCGATTCCAATTTCTGCCTCTCACAAATCTGATCTTAAACCAGTGTGTACTTGGGGTCTGAAGCCTGGTGACCAAAATATTACCTTAAATTGCTGTGGGTGTGCAATCTGTACATAGGTACACCCTGCTGCCCCGACTGAATCCCAACTCCTTGCTCAAGACAGACGTGCCCTACCGAGCACATGCGACTTTTCTTGCCATTGCTTCCCAAATACCCTCACCACAATGGACTTGGTACTCCTTGAGACTTACTGAATAAGTCTTTCGGAAACTTTTTTTTTTTTTTTTTTTTGTACACACTGCAAACTCCGAGGTTGAATATGGTGGGGAAAGAGAAAATGAGTGTAGAAAGATGTGATGGTGCTGCAGTGGAGCTGCCCTCCTCAAATTTTGAGGAACTACAACAAGGGTTGGGACATAAAGGTCCTTGAATCCTCTGAAAAGAGAGAAAGAGAAGTGTGAATGGGAGGAGGTAGGATGAATGTGTATGTTCCTCATCCTGTTAGCTCTTGCCAGCTCCTCTCAAGCCCTGTTCCCAGCATAATGGTAATCATTACTTGTTATAATGCCTGGCTCTTGTCATTCATCTGTAAGCCTTAAAACCAGTTTTAAACTGATTGTGGCTCTGTTGACATGCAAAAAAGCAACCACAGGGTCCTGCTGTGCCTCACAGGCAGATCCTGGTCTGGACAGCACTGAACTGTCCAGGAAAGCAGTGATCAGTTCTAATGTATGTTCTCAAAACGGCAGCAGCTCATAGCCTGTCACTAGATATGACAAATTTTACATGGATGAGGGGTGAGCTCTAAATGTTGGGCCTGAAGACACAAACATTTGTGTTTTAATCCCCAGCTGCTCTGTTACTAATCTCTACCCTAGATGCTCTGTGTATGAGTGGCTCAAAGTAAGCTGGCACTTCTAGAACAGAGTAAAAAACCTATGCAAATGAGACCGTGGCAAAGTTACCGAGGCCTGGAAATTCAGGTTCCAAGGTCTGCTATTCCATCCTTCCCTCCTTCCTTTACATCTGGCTATTCTGCAGCAATTTAGGCAATAAGACTCTTTGAAATGGGAACAGTCAGGCATATAAATATGTGAATATGTAAATCAGATTTGTGTTATCGGAGGTTCATATCAGTACAGGCATGCATGAAGATGTGCTGCTTTCTTTGTCATTTTTCTTCCCACCAAAATCCTTTGTGGCTCCTTTGTCTCCTTGCAGTGGGACCTGGGTCTCTCGGGATTTTACCAGAAGAGCTTTTTAGTAATTTTTGGACCTTGGAAAGGAACGAAGTGCACCTACCCAGAACCACCCTGAAAGCACCTTGGCCTGGGCTTTAGAGAATGCCTGAAAATCTGCACAAAATCTCTCTCAAGCAGCTGCCACCGCCCCCTCCAGCAGCTCTTGTGTCACGGGCAGCCAGCCTGGGCCTGCTCTGGTTACTTTCGCATCCTCTCCCCGGGATCAGCTGAGCAGCACCAGGAAGAGAGAGATGTGAAATAAAAAGTGGAACAAAGGACCCTTTTCCTGCCACTGCTGAAGCTGATGGCCAGTGTCCTGCTGACTTCAGCAACACCAGTGTTGATAAGAATAGGCCTGTTCTAAGCTCGCTGTTGTGCCTGCAGTTCGTGTGGACTTCTCTTGAGTTACAACGTGTGTGCACATGCACGGTGAGGGGAAATGTACAGTTTTTGGCAATTGAAAGTTTAATCAAAAGGCCACTTTTCCCATCTGTTATTTTTGGGCCCAGCCTCCCGAGGGTCAGCTTGATAACATTTCACGCTGCTTCTAATCAATTTTATACCAGGAAGCAGTGTGAGAGCTGACTACCAGAGAGCTGGAGTGGCATGGAGCTCAGCACTGGGAGCATAGCTGGAAAAATATGTTGGGGATTTTGGGGCATAAACAAATGTTTCCTAATCTGGACTGCAACTCTGACAGGCATGTACAGACAAGCAGATGTCGATTGGAGCTGAAAACCAGCAGGTTCTACTACAGTGTAACCTGTAAATCCACATCTTGACAGGCATGTTGTGGTACGCAGAGCTGTAGTCTCTGAGAAATAAGGTAACACAGGAAATCAGATCATGGAATCAAATGGAGTGATTATCACTGCCTTTTGTGCTTTGTATAGACAAAGCAAGTTGGTAGTAGTTTGTACTCATTATATTCTACATGACTGTTTAGATCACACTTGATTTTTTGGAGTTTGCAACCTTGGAGGTTTAAATGATTTTGAAGACACAGGCCTTTTTTTGCTGCCTGTTTCTCCTCTATGTCCATTCTATCCTGTGGTTTTGTCTTCCACAACTGGACAAACACAGATAGGCATGTATAACTCCTGGGGGCTCTGTTCCTTGCTCCACATACCTTGTAGGCAACCACAAGGGAACCACATATAGAGGAAGAAGAACTAAGAGTACTGGGGTCAGAGCTGGAGCAAGACTTCTCAGCAGGGCTGGCAAGACTGAATTTTGCTGCCTCAGCTGTGGGAGCTTGGGATCGGTGACCTTGGAACTGTCAGAGTTGAGAAGGTGGGGAAGGACTGCAGCTGCCAGAAGGGAGCTGCTTGTCCAACCTGGGCTGCAGCAGTAACCCTGGTTTCGGGGGACTTGCAGACCCTGACTGGTTGTTGTAGTCAGCTGCTGCTCCTGTCCCTTGAAATACAGGAACCTTTATTTATCTGGAAGACCCTTAGAATATCAGGCAGAATCTGCAGCAGTATGGTTGAGCCTGGTGCTCCTGCTCTGCTGTGTGATTTTGGCAATGCAAAACTTCCATTTTCAGGGACTTCAAGCACGTTTGTAGGCAGAAAATGCCAACAGCTCAGCTCTTTGGGCTGCACTGACCTCTGCTTTTCAAGTAGATTACCCCTACGTGCTTCTCAGTAGCACCTGTGGACTTGTGACCCAAATAAACCCAATTAAAATAGCACCACATAGTTTGTGTTGTGTGCAGCTGTGGCTCTTCCTGTGCCCAGGGCTGGTGCTTCTGACCAAGAGCTGTTACTTTCTGTGGACAGGCAGAGCGTTCAGGGGTGGTTACTGCCTGCAGGATGCTGAGTGCCTGACTTGATCCCAAAGCTTGCTTTTGAGATAAGGAAGGAGCTTCTTGAAGGGGGTAATAGTGGGCAGTTTGGGATGGATGTGTGCCCTGTTTTATCCAGTTTGAAAAGAAACAGTCTAATCTCACAGGCAATAGCTGAAATACTAATTTTATTTCAGCATGCAAACACTGCTCACCTCGGTTTATCTGAGGAGCGTTATCACTGTAGCCCACCCTGGAGGGCGGCTCTTTAGTGATGCAAATACAGTTCTGATGGTTTGGGCTTTTCTCACTGTAAGGAATAAAGCTGGGAGTAAGCATCATCTTCCAGCATTTCAGCTGCTTCGGTGCCAAGGATTAGACCAAACTTAACCTTCATCAGCAGTTTAATCTAATGGTGTGGTTGTGCAGCTGATTTAAATCAGTGCTGCACTGGGTTGCTCTTCTCCGCCCTGCAGCTGCGTGCTCTGTTCTGCTGCTGCTCCTCTCCCCTCGCTCGTTCCATGCACTTTGCTAAACCAGCAAAAACCCTCTCGGCAAAAGGGAGCAAATATTTTTGTGTCGGCTTAGAGAGCTGGATGATGAGGTCAGCAAGGTGGCAGGGCCAGCCCTGGAGTGATTCCGTAAGTTGGGTGAGCCACCCTGGTAGCTCCCTGCTGCTGGGAGCGGTGCTCCTGCACACAAGTGCTGTGGTGCCAATCCTGTGCGTGGTGGACCTCACCCACCTGCGAATCTCAGCTTTCCATGTGGAGATTCCCAGAGGATTCCCTGTGACAGCCCCGGTGACTTGCCCAAATTGCAAAAACAGCCAGTGGCAGAGCCAAGATCCCAAACTAACAGCAGAGGAACAAAACCTCATTCCTTTTGTAGTTAAAATCAGTTTTATTTTGATTAACAGAAGCTAAAATGGAACTCGATGCACTTTACAATAATGATACTTGGAAAGCAACATCCTGAACTGAGATTTTTTTGCGAAGCATCTTTTGTTCTGTTAAGGTACACGAGAAAACCACGAAACGGAGCCTTTTAGGCAGTGGGAAAGGATGCAATTCTCCTGAACTTCCACTGGGCTCCTCTGCTGTTACAGTCAATAGAAGCACCAATTAAATGCTTCCTGGCCTCAACCGAGCTGGTTTCCAGTCGAGATTCCAGGCTGTGGACTCGGTATTGTTTCTGTCCAGAGGTCTGTATTACCAAAACTGACAGGTGTCACAGGGGTTATTCTGTTCTTAGCACTGTTTTGAATTTTAAAAAAATCCTGAAATATTAAAAATATCTGAGAAGAAAAGGTGTTTGTAAGATACTGGAAATCCTATTACGTGGCACCGTTCTGTTTTCCAGGCTGTCCAGATGATAGGTTATGGATGATATTGAAGCTCAGAATCATACAATGACTATTGTGTTAGACTTATACAATGAATACAGCTCCCCACTGTTGAACCAGGTTTCTTTTCCTATTAATGTTTATTTTACGTCCAAGTGAAACGAGACCTCAGTTTTATGTATTCTCTATATAAATATTTCTCTACTTTTCCAAGTGCTCGTGAAAAATGTGACAAGATGTCCACCGAGGTCACAAATGTAAGCATAAATAGCTGCAATTTAACATCAGTAGTTAGCAAACAAGACACCCTCGAGGTAAAGAGGCTGATAAAAAGAGGGCAGCGATGCATTAAAGATGCATTATTTGGGGGTCTATGGATATAATTTAGGCTTCACAACAAGGTCAGACTGATTTAATTCTCTCTGCAAAGGTCAGTCCAAGGCCTGGCTGTACTAACCCCTGTGCTCTCCATCTGTCTGCACTCCAAGCCAGACACTTTCAATAGGTGATTGTGTGCTCATGACTGGATGAGAACACATTGAAATTACCTCCAGGTCCAGGCCTCCGAACGCGTTTACTCGGAGCCACCGCTGACCCTGGAGTAGCTGGTACCTCTGGAACTTTGCACTCGGCTGCAGCTTTGAAGTGTTGAGGAGAACATCTGATATTGGTGTTTTCCTAATGTTGCAAGTGCCCGTGAGTACTCGCCTTCATAAATGTGTTACCGCAGTGTCATAAACGCTTTATGCAGGTTTATTCTGTGACCCTTGAAACGTGAGTTCTTTTCAGCACTGGCAAAAGTATAATAATAGAAAGTGAAAAACCCCAAACCATTCCAGTATTCACTTTCTCCAAAATGAGGAAAAATGAAGAAACCGGTGTTTGTGGACATCTTTATTTAATAGTTCAGGTTTTTAAAAAATCTTCCTCCATAAGCAAGGAATTCTTTAAAAATAATTGACAGGACAAAATAAATATGTGGTGTCCCAGTATCTGTTACTCATTTTTTTCTTGCTGCTTTTTTCACTTGATGCTAAATGTTTCTGAATTCTCTTTTCATTCTAAGTAGGAAACAGGTTTATTAATCTGAATGCAGCAACTGGAGAAAATGAGGCCGGTGAATGATTTGAGTTTTCTATAGATATTTAGCTCATTGAAATAGTCACACACAGCAAACAGCACTTGCTTTCATGGAAAAAAGAAAAAAAAAGACAACACATAAGATTAGTGGAAGATACACTTAATTTTAAAAATGTAAGAGACCTTATTTTTACTTGTAAGGATATGAGGATATGAACAGGTTTTTATTGTAGGCCAAAGCATAAAGGTAAAATCATAAAAAATTGCATGAAATAATTGATGTACTATGCTAATGGCCAAGCCAAACAAAAAAACCCCTCTACACAGTGCTCTTTCTCAGGTACTATAAGTATTCCTTGGGTACAACACTTATGTACATCTGGTTTCAGTGATTTTTTTACATTTGTAAACAGTTTCAAAAGGAAATAAATGGGTGAATCTGGTTGGGAACCAAGAAAACTAAAATCATGATTTCAGACCTTAGGATTTAGCTCTCCACAAAGTAGCTCGTCTTGTGTTCCTCAAGCCTGCCTACTGTAAAGTCATCTAAAAAGAGAACTACAAGAACAATAATACAGATCACAACAGAGTAAATTAAAGGCAGATTTTCAGATTTATGCCTGTCTTCCTTAGCTTAAATAATGTCCCTGGTAAACAAATTCTGATCTTGAATGATAAAGACTTTTTGTTCCAGGTATCTTACGAAATCACCTCTTGCTCTTGTGCACTATGTGTGCTGATGAATCAGAGATAGTATTTGCCTCTTGAGGCTGTTTCAGTGGCCCTGCTTTTCTGAGTTTGAAGAAGGCAGAGAGAGAATCTGCACAGAGATAAAAAAAAAAAAAAGAAAAATTGGAAAATTTTAGAATCTTTTTTTGGTGTTTTTTTTTTTTTTTTTTTTTTTTTTTTAGAACATGTGGTGCCTGGCCCCATGCTCCCGTGCACACACTTTCAGTTCTGGTGGCCAGCTCACCTTTTCACTAGGTCCAAGGGTTGCTGGAACACCTCTTCTGCTGGAAGGTGTGCAGGTGTGCTTGGATTAGCCCCAGGGAATCACTGGTGAGTGAGTGGCAGAGGAAGTCAGCCTCCTGTGATATAAACTCACAGCCTCTGTGGGTCCTGTCTCCTGCTCCCCAAAGGAACTTGGGCTCTTCTCACAGAGTAGGTATTTTTATAGTAGTTACTATTTGTGGTATTGTATTAGGAGTATTAAGGTATTCATTACACCAACTGTTTGCTTTAAAATACTTTGTGGGTGAGCTTTTATTGCTCAGGAATGGCGCCAGATGGACAGTCCTGAGGAGCAAAGTCCTCACGCTATCTGCAGATCATGGCACAAGCAGTGGCACATAAAGTTCTTCCTCTTCTGTCTTCCTCCATCGCCAGCCTGACAATTCAGGAGGAAAAAGACACTCCAGAGAAACCAACATCAGGTCACCTGTTGAGGTGACAGATTTGGGACACATTTGTTGTAACTTTGTGGGGCCTTTCCCAGAGGCTGTCTGGGGTTTGGCTGTTTACAGCCTCTTAAAGCATTTTTCCTGGAAGTTGGGGCAATTTTTGAAGCAGTTGCTGTCTGTTGCATAAATCCACACTGAACAGGCTTTACAATATTTCCATCTCTAGCACCTGGAGCTATGATTTACCTTTTTTAATTAGTTTTATCCCCTCAGTTAAAGAAGGGACACAATTTCCAATAGGGATTGAACTGGTATTGTCCATCCTTATGTCAATAATGGAAGTAATTCACACAGGACAAAATAACTTCTTGTGCCTGGAAGTCCCTTTGTTTGGATCTCATTTGGAGCATTGCTTATCCCTTTCCACCCTAAAATCTGTCTGGATTCTTGCTTTCCTGAAAAACTGAGCCCAGGGTGGGCTGAAAAAGCTGCCAGCCCTGTCAGCTCTCTGAAGATGTGTTCATCTACCTGGCTGACACTGTTTTCCAGAAGCCTTTGCAGGATCTGGATCTTAGGCTAGGATGGCTTAGACTTACAGTGGAAACCCTGACAAACCCCTAACATTGACAACTCCACCCTAGGCTGGTTTTCTGCTGTGGCAGCTTCTTGGGTGGGGAAGGACCACTCAAAGCGCTGCTTTTGTGCTCTGCTTATGTTCTGCACACTCAAAAAGGAAAGCAAAAAGCAAATTTGGAAGTCTCATAAAAACATATGATTTTCTTCCTTATAGCAGTGAGTGGTGTTCTGACCTCACATTGCACTCTCAGGGGCTGCAGGAGTTTAAGGGTTCAAGCTCTCCTGGTCTCCAAGCACGCATTTTGCTCTCTGAAACAGAAAAATCCTGTGCCACAAAAATGGGAGCTGTTTTTTGATTGTGCGCTTGTCGCATTTTTTCACGTGTGAGACACGACATGCTCTGTCAAGCCACCGTATTCAAACTTCCCCTAATATATTTCATTTTTATTAGCGACAGAGGACAGGTGATTTGAATCTTAATCCTAGGGGTGATGTGTGTGTGAGGTGTAGAACACCTAGGCGTGCGCTGTGGTGCAGCTATTGCAACCAGCTCACACGCTCTGCATATCAATCTCGAAGCTTTTGCTGTGCCCAGCTTTTCTAGGGGCATTTGGTGGAAATTAAAATATGAGGGGTGCAGGCCACTTTACACCATTGTATTTTCCTTTCCTATTTTTAAGTTTTTGATTCCTCTTTTCCCCTTACTGTGTATTTATACTCCTGCCAAGTTCCAAGAGAGCAGAAAAGCTTCTCCTCGTATTATTATTAAGTGATGCTTTTGACAAGTCAGGCTTTCAGAGAGGAGAAAGCATCAGACGGGCTGGTGAAGACAATTTCTGCATTGCAGAGTTACTGTCTTACATGTGCTTGTCCTGTAGGATGGAACTTAACAAGTCACAGCTCTCTTGTCCTCATGCTCCTTGCGAAATTCACTCCAAGCCAAGATCTTCCAGTTTGCCTCCATTTGGTTGGAATGGCTCCCTGACTCCAGGAACTCTCCCCCCTCCAATCCACAGGTTGTAGGAGCAGTGTTTGGGGCAGGACGGCTGAGCTGCTGTTAGGCAAGAAACGGGACAAACAGGTTAAAAAAAGTCCATGTTCCCAAGTGGATAAAGCTGAAGGAGAGGAAAGAAATCACCCTGGCTAAGCAGAAAACGAAAAGATGTTGTTTTGTCCTTTCTGTTGTAGCATTTGTGTGGAGCAGCAGCTGCCAGCACGGGTGCTTTCCCTAAGTGTTCACAGGGAGTCCTGCTCCTGGCAGAGACCAGGGCAGGCACTGCCCTGCTGCAGGGCCTTTCTCCAGAGACAGGCAGAGGCCTCCCGTGCTCTGAGCCGAGTTCATGGCCTTGCCCCCACAGCTCTGGGGAAGGTCACTGTGTTTGCAGGCGCTGGAGGAATGTGCTTTCGGCGCTGGCAAAGCTCAACACCAGAGGAAGCAGTCCACAAGTGCTTCCTCAGGTTTTCCCTGCAGAAAGGGGGCTGGGGGAGGACGGAGGACAAAGACAAATTTTTCTTGTGATGGACACGAGTGATGCAAAGCGCTGCATGAATGCTGGGTAACATAGACCCTTCCCTCTTCCCCTCCCACACAGGGAACCAGAACAAGTTGTGCACACTGCTTTACCTGTATTTTGGTGTCTCAAGGCATGCACAGACCTCAGGCTACCCCTGTATCAGGGCACTGGCATCAAACTTTTAATCCATGAAATTAAAATGGCCATCTTACCTAACAGGGGAAAAAAAAAATACCTTGGGACACTTACAGATAGTTAAAAGAAGCAGCGTGTAACAGTGTGGACAAAGTCCTGACCTGAAGCACAATGAGCTGCACCAACGCCTTTGGTACAGCTACAAGTTTATAGTATTCTGGAGTGTTGTTTATGTTACTATAAAAAAAGGTGAGAAAATATATTCAGTTACTTTCTGTTTCTCCCCATTGAGCAGATGGCAATTCATAGCTCAAACTGTTTTTTAAGCCATTTCACATTTTACTAATAAGTACAATATGCTTTTCAACAACAAGCCATGCTCAGGCACTTCTCCAGAGGTTATGTGGTTGCTCAGGTAGCTCAGAAATCAGAGACTTTAGGAATCCTGTTGCATTGTACTGACAAAGATTTTCCAGTCACATTTCACGTGGTAGAAAACACAAGCTGAAACCTCTCCCACTTCTTGTTTCAAATTATTTCTAATTTTACAGGCCACAAATAATAGTGCGCTTACCTGAACCGCCTCGGTCTGAGATTGTTTCTACCAAGTATGTTCTTGGTAGAACAAACCACAGTTTTTAAGGAGCTGAATATTCTTTGCATTTTAAGTGTATAATAATAAGTGGAGATGGCCATTGGGAAAAGCGAGAAAACATTGAGCAGTTCTGTTCCAGGAAGTTTTGGTGCTTTAGAATGAAAGCTGTTAATATTGCACACTTCGGAAAATTCTCACCATTACATCCATGGTTTTCTCAAAACCCGTTAAATTATATGAGTGCAGAAATAAGGAAGAGTGGGTTTTATTATTAATTGACACTCATTTTTAGCTGGCATGTGGTGGCAGGTCCTCCAAACAAACCCAAGGCACAGATTAGAGCTGAAAGTTTTGGAAATGTTCTAAATCTTTGTAGTACTGCAGAGAGGAAGTGTAATATTAAACTGACAAATTGAATATATCAATTTTTTTTTTTCAATGTAATTCACAGTTTTTTCCTATTATTTTTTACTACCCATGGAGATAAAGCAAAACAAATTCCTCAAAACAGAGAGGAATATATTTCCAGATACCTTTTCCTATTAAATAATATATCTCTCTCATACATATGTACTGTCAAATATCTATCCATCCCTTTTCCACACCGCGTCTCCAGCCAGAAGTGTTGGCTATGCAAATATTGCAGAACCGACTCTTAACATATGTGCTGTGTGCCTGGCTACAGCTACACGGGAAACTCTAGGTAATAATTAGAGTCTGCATATATTATCTTGCAATTATAATTTTACATAATCGGTTATGTAATCTCGAGGCTGGTATGCGGTGAGAAACTGTGGTTACGTCAGAATTCTTCGGAAGAAAAATAAAATTATTGATTGTAAGTGCAGGTCCTAGCGAGGAAGGCGAGCAGAGGGATGGTGCAGCACGGAGAATCTCGGCGGTGAGAGCCTCGCTGGCTCTCGCCAAGGGGGGATTCGCCCCCCAGGAGCCAGCGGGGGCGTTCCGGCGCTTCCAGGGGCATCCCGGTGGCTCCGGGGCGGGCAGGGGGAGCGGGGAAAGGGACAAGAAAACGGAGCAGAAGTGGGAGGGTGACCAAGTGGCCGGCGCTGATTTATTGTAGGAGCCTGTGCTCGTTGCCAGTTACTGAATCGCTCCCGGAGAGGAGCGGGGATGCGGAGCCCGGGCCGCGGGCTCGGGTCCGCTGCGAGCCGCGGATCGAGCCCAGCCCGTCCGCCCCTTCCCTCGGGGCATCCAGCAGCCCCTGTCCGAGCGGCTGCCACCGCCCGAAAGGGCTGGGGGGCGTGCGGGCGAAGCCTCCGAAAAGAAATAAAATAACCCAGGCACGCAGGGGAAACAACGGAGTGATAAATAAACCACAAAGTGAATCAGATGAAATTGCCAGGCGTTCGCTCCCGATAAACAGCAAGCTTTGTAATATCCAGGTGTTGGGGAAAGCTGTTGTCTTATAGTTTATAAATCCCTGCTGGTGGGAGGGAGGGTGAGAATCTTTGGAGGTGAATGAAATATCAAATCACGAGGCTGTATGTAGATTTATGATTGCATAAGAGGCTCAATCATTTCCATATATTGAAATGTGCTGTCCTTTCCACGACTGCCCAGCCCTTGGAGGGAGAGAGACGCTCGATTCCGCCTTGATCAATGCTGACTGTGAAGCAAGGAGGAGGAGAAGGGGGGGACCAGGCTGGCACCAGATGGAGCAGGGTCTAGGGAAAGGTCAAGGTTAGCTCAGGCTGCTATTGAATCGGTTGCAGCCTCACAGATAGATCTCTGCCTCCGAGGCACCCACTGGGGCTTCTCAGAATCAAATCTAATAGAAAAGGCAGTCACAGAATGAAATCGCTTCATCTGAATGCTAAAATTGTTATTAGGCTACATTAGAGAGATACCGGGCACATGATTACCAAAAAAGGAAGCATGCCTAGCAGTTTGTGACTGAAATAAAAGCTGTGAATATGTTGATACCATCGGCGATGTGCAAAGATAATAGATAACAGGAGAGAGGGGCAGGGAGAGATGCGTGTGTGTAACGAACAGATTAACATATTGATGCAGATGTATGTATCCGTATGAAATTACCCGTGCGCGTCGCCGTGGCTGCGCCGGGGCAGGTTTGTACGTACGCAGGCAGGAGCATTTGGATTCCTGCGTGTCCTGCGGTGGCCGTGGTCCTCAGCACTCCCGGGACATTTGTTAATCGATTGGGACCGCAGTTACGCGCCAAGAAGCGGGAGCCCGCTCGGAGGAGAGGTTTGGTGGTGGCTCCTTGCAGGACCCCACCTGCAGCCACGCTCAGCTCGTGTTGCGGTGGTTGGCGTCACTTTGGTTTTTGATTTTAAGTCCTCCTGGAGGCACGGGGCTCAGACATTGTTCAAGGCCACTCATTTTCTGGCTCATCCCAGGCAGAACTCCAAGGTAGTGTCATTAGGTCCACACACGTGTGCAGCCACCCCACATCCCGGAGACAGGGGCGTGACGTGAGCGCACACACGTGTGTTTGGAGGAGCGGTGCTGTCAGCAGGCTTACAGAGATCAAAGTGAGGCTCTTCCCAGTTACCAGCTCCTCCACGTTACCAATTCCTTAACCTATAGCACAGCCACATCTTAAAGAAGGATTTAGTCTTGCAAAATAAATGCTGGCTACACTAGATTAAACATGATGACTGCACTCTAAGGGTTAATAAATTTAGAATTAACAGATCATCCCAGCTTGATACAGCTACTATAGATGATTTAATATGCAGCCTAAGCAGGTTGACAGTCAGCTCACAGATGCAGATAAGATCAAACAGTCTCTTGATTCAATAGATTGAATGGTTGTACTGAGTGTCTGGAAGGTGAGTGACAGTACGTATATGGCAGGGGTTCTGGTAAAGAAGGGCTTCGATTCCCCACTGCTGTGCACTGCACTGGTTTTCCTTTTCTAGCAGTCAACCTTTTTCAGCAATCAAACCCGGAGTTAACATGAAAAAAAAATGTCTCAAATATAGTTCAGGAGAGTTATTTGAAGTTTTCAGTAATGAAAAGCTCCACGCTTTAATGGTAATCACCATTACTATCGCTAGTCTGCACTTCAGATTCCTTTTCCACGGACAAGGCCATCCATTGCCACCCACTCCATCCCACAGGGAGTCTCAGCTGTCCACAGGCTCTGTCTGTCTTTCCACACCAGTCCCCTTCTCTGGCAGACCTAAATCCACAGGAAGGAGCTATTTTGGAGGCCAAACAAGGACACCTCGCCCCAGACAGCCCCTGGGACCTGGTGAGTGCAGCCTTATCCTGATGTGATTCGCCGTCCAGAGGCTTTGGCTGCAGGAAACCTCAATGGATGCAGAGAGACAAAGACAATTCCCCCGCAATGGAGCTTCTTTCTCAGCTCTTTTGCTTTTCTGGCTTAAAAGTTAATGTCTGTAGTAACTCTTCTGTGGTTTATGTTTTCCTTTTTTGCTCTCCTGTCCTATTTAAACGGGAATGTAAAACAGTCCTCATGGAGGCTGGTGAGCAATGGGATGACAGAGTGGTCTCTAACAATTTTATTATTTGATCAAGAGTAAAAGCTCCACCTGAACCATTAGATTTTACAATATGAATATGTTTCCAGGCAATTTTAAAAACGCATATTATGCATTCAATAGACCGTCACAGGTCTGAATTGTGTCTTATTGTATTATATGGGGCCACCACCATACTGATAGGGATATTTGTGCTAGAGTTACTGCACATCTGAACGCTTATAAATTAGCTGAATGGTTTACTTTGGTGGGGTTTTAAAAATACTCCCTTGGTTTTGATGAATGCCCTGCAGAAGGTTGGTGTGATGAGCAGTGCTGCTTTGAATCTGTCAGCAGAGCAAACCAGAACCCACCTGAGATCCGTTTCTTTGCGATTTTTAAAAACGGGCTCGTGTACTTTTGTAAATGCTTACCTGTGAATTATAGTTTCATTTTAATTTAGACACCACTGGCTCCCTTTCCATCCCTCAAATACTGAGTTAGAAAAGAGAGGGCCTGGATGTGTGCTTTGGATACAGATCCACATGGGAGCATCCACAGATGAGCCAGTCTTTTTCCTGCTCCATGCCTGGGAGCACCTCTCAGGTGAGCTGACGGGGGCCCGAAAATCTCCATCTTCTAATTAGAGACAGGCGACATCAAACTGCCCGCACTTCTCAGGGCGAAGGGAGGGCACTCCCATACCCCTTGCAAAAGCGATGCCCAAGCAGAAGCGCCCAGGAGCGCAGCGAAGGAGGCCGTGTGAGGCAGCGCGAAGGCAGGGAGGACTCGGGGAAGCCGCGGGGTTCGGAGGAGCGCTGTCCCTGCGGCCATCCCGGGGGGATCCGGGCGCGGAGGGACCGCCGGGCCCCCCGGGTGCCCCCGCGGCGGCGGTGCCGCTTCCCGAGGCGGAACCAGCGAAACCAGTTATCTGGCAGCAATTTGCATATTGATGGTGCCTCCTGCCGTTCTCCCTGATTGCTTTACAGGAAGGAAAGGTAACAGGAAAATACAGAGCCCCCTCTCAAAAATGGCAAAGAGGCTTCTACGTGCGCGGGGGCTTCGATGGAAGGGTAAAGCATGGTAAAGCCCATGGCAGGGAATTTGTCAAACTGATTTTTGTCCTAGGATTTGAAAAAAGCAGTTGTGTGTTTCTTTTTTTTTTTTAAATTATTTTTAATTTTAAGTTCTGAGGCTGAAGATGTGAGGTCCGTGCTAGAGACAACCACTGAGCACTTCAGGGAAAAATAATTAGCCTCGTCATATTCACTGAATGTGTAAGTCTAAAGAGGAGGCAATCCTTGGAGATTGGGAAAGGCGTTGAATCGACACTTTAAAAGTACAGTGTCATGGTACAGATATTTTTTAGTCCCGCTCATAAGCAATGCATAGGTGTGCAGTATGGCATTGAATATAAGAGTCAGTAGGGAATAGTTTCACTTTTATTGGCTCTAAGTGCAGTGGTTACCTAAGACACACCTATTGTGAGGCATTTTCGACTTTCCTCGTAGGAACGAAAACTGCTGTGCCCTTGTACATCCCTAAATGTTCAGATTCCTTCATTTGTGGGCAGCACCATCAGGGTGCCAGGAGCCTGTAGCTCACCTGAGGGGCTGTTCAGCACTGTTCGGGAGGAGATGGCAGTGGATCCCACTGCTCCAGCCACACCTAGACCAAAGCTCTCCCTGCTGCCTGTGGGGGATAGCACTTACAGACTGGTGCTCTGTATGGCCTGGATTTACCCTGTGGATAAATCCATGCTGGATATGGCACCCAAACCTCTGAGGGAGGTGTGTGTCAGCACAGACAGTGCATGGAGCTCTCTCTCCATGTGTTTACATCTATTTCTCTCTCTCCAGGCTCTCAGATGCTGTGAAACTAAATACGATAGGGTAAATTACAGTCTAAATTGTGAATACATTAATTTCAGTATGGTAATATCAAACATTGTACTTATTTCTGATTTCTGTATTTAATTTCCCTTGCTTTTTTAAATGCTGGGGAATAGTTGCTCAGTGAACAATAGCATTAGTACAATAACTCCCCCCAACCCCAGCATTCATACTTAATGCACATCAGCTTTCTATGTAATGCCATACAATATACTTGCATGTTATTTTAATTGAGTGAAATCTTATTCATACTGGTGGGAGAAGGCATTCTTTTCACTGCAGCCAGGATTCATACTGCACTGACAGAATTATATGTGCTGACAATAACAAATGGTGGCAAAACTATCCCAACTGCTCAAAGAAGTGGGCTCTTATCACAGGTTATTCACCACCACTCCTGCTCCCCCTCAGTGCTGTGTCTTTCTGTGTGGCTTTGGGCTATATAATAATTTATTCTTCTGACTACAGAGAGTTGCATTAAAATATTATTGTAAGCATTCTAACAATTAAGCTGAAATTTTGCGTAGAATAAATATGGCAAAGGAGAAAACCCACAGTAAAGCTGTCCTTATTTTTAAGCACAGAGAAAAGACTCTGCTCTCTCAACTATTTATTATTTTTCATCTAGATCCTCACACAAACTATGTCATGTTCTGCAAAGCAGGCGCATTTCCTCTTGGCTGAAGCTAAAAGCTAAACCTAAATGTCACCTGAAATAGTAATATAAAATGAATATAGAGAAAGATGATTGTGTATGTTAAATTTCAGTTCAATACATTCTAAGTGACTAAAAGTTGAAGCTCTAAAAAGCAATGTGAGTTATTTACAGAAGATGTTAAGGGACCAATCTAACAGCATGCTTGAGTACATGCTTACTTTAAGCATGTAAGTACAGCTGATGTGCCCAAAGATAAATATGTGCTTAAGAATTTTGCAGTACCCAAGGCCAAGTAGATTCCTCTGGCAGGGGTTATATCAAGCAGAGTTAGAGGAGGAAAATCCTTTTTTATTGCACTGTCCTTTCCACTGTCCCTCACACCAAGCAGGCTAGGAAGGAGGGACTGTGTTCAGCGGCAGATAAGTAAACAACTAAATCTTTCTTCATCTTGTGTAGCAAAACTAATTTCTCAATATTCTTTTTGATTGCTGATGTTGAATTTCTCAGATTAGTGAGTTATTTTTGTTAGTCTACTTTTTAAAATTGATTTGAGGTATAGCTGGATTTATTTTTCAAGACAAAATGTTTGCCTTTCCCTGCCTGCCACATCCAGAGTACGGCGTTCCAGGTTTCCTCATCGGGAGAGTTTGATCCCCTTGGATCTAATCTTGCACAGAAGTGCACTTATCAGCTCAAGTCAGAACAGGAATTTAAGAAGCTGTTTGTGTCAATGACCTGTCTTCCTACTGCTCATAGGCTTGGACACAGTGACCTGCCTAGATGCATGGCTTGGGATCTCAGCAGTGTCACAAAAGGACCAACTTGTGCCATCAGGGGCTCCTGTGATGGGGGGATTTGGATGTGTGGAACACCTTGCCAAGGAGCACCTGCCTTCTCCCAGTGCTTTGTTTTGGAATGGCTCACCCAGGACACAACCCTGCAGTGTGAGAGCCCCAGGCTGCAGTCAGGCTCGGTTAAAACTCTTCCTGAAACAGAAGGAGATGCTGCTCTTGAGTTCAGGTGTCCCTGCTCCTTAACTGTGTGGGGAGGTGGGCACGGAAACTGTGGAATCCAGCTCTGTGAGAGCAATCCATTCACAGCTCATGGCTCATCTTTCTGACTCTGGGCTGGGCTTTGTTTGATGTAGGGTCAAGGAAAATCTCGAGTCTGCATCTAAACTAAACATGCACTCTTTGTCTTAGTGTGATTTGAGGTGATAAAAACTGACTTTTGGAAGTTTAAAGCTAGAGAAAAGTAGGGAGCATTTATCAGCAAAATCCTTTGTAACAAAAACCGATATCTAAACTCAGGCTCAATATTCAAAGCTGAGTGGCTCATACCTTTCTAAGTGATGCCAGCACACAGGTAGGACTCATTTCCACACATTTCTAGGGGGAAGATAAAGCCCAGGAAGATTAAAAGATTCTGTGAAACTGTTAGCAAAAATATTTATTTATGTTCACTTTATCTTACACATTTAGGACCCTCTTTGGAGATAACTGAAGTGTCATTTCTTGTTCCTGGCCTCTTCTCTAGTGTATAGGAGCACGCAGGTGGGTCAGGGTGGCAGGTGTGCCCCATGAAATCCTCAGGGTAGCTGTAGCTTTACCTTGGGTATCTATACATATTCCATTGAGTGTGGAGCTTCAGAAGAGCTAGAAGTACCAAATTCATACCCTAGATGTCAGTAAAAGAAAAAAACATTAAAACCCATTAAAAATCATTTTATAAAAGTCTGTGAATCAAGCAATGGGTAAGCCATTTATTCATATGATGACTCCCTGTATGGACTGACAGTTGGAATCCCAAGTTTCAGCTCAATCAGATTTACACAGCCCAAGTTATAACCTCTCCAAAATGGGGACTGTAACAGGAGCACTGACAGACCGTAACTACCTTGCCTCTTCAGCAACAAAAGCTCAGCTACCTCACCCGTGCTGCTGGTGCTGCAATAATTAAGACTGTATGGATTTGCATTATAGGTCAGGTTCTGGGAGGTTTTAAATGCACATAGTTTAAATCATGTTGGCTTGAAATGTAGCATAGAAACACTCAAGGACAGGTTACGTGTTTACTTATAAACAATGTATAACTATTAAGCCTACAATATGACAACTAAGTAAGTAGTGCAAACTAAACCCAGTTTGGCTGAAATCAAACATTTGATTAAAAATGAGATTTTTAGTAATGCCTTACTCTTCCTGCCCACACACACATAAAACTCTTTGTGTGCTTCAAGGGAGAGTTTTTGCCACTTCAAAGTCTGTTCCCTGAGCACTTTGTGCCATTTATTTTATTTCATAGTTATCCCCAGAAAGCCCAGTCAAGGCTCAGGGCTCCATCGTGCTAGGTGCTGTGCAAGCAGGGGCAGGCTGAAATCCCAGGCCTTGCGGAAACCCATGGAAAAAAAGTCTCCCCAAGTTCAGGGTTTTATTCCAGGTCCTGCCTAGGGCGAGCCGATAACGAAATCTTTCTGTCACCTGGCGCTCAGATGTCTGTGATCCTGCACGGACTCGCTGCTATGTGTGCTGTGCTTGCTAGTAAGAGCTTGCAAAATCAGAGTTTATTTTAAGCCTTTATTAAAAAGGGGGAAAAAAAAAAGGAAAAGGAGAAAAGGCAAAGCAGCGCACCCAAGTTTCTCCTGCGGGAATACTAATGCACATACTATTTCTAGAACGTGCAAGTCCTCTGCTCATTCACAGGAGTCAGCCTGGTGTGATAAGAGTTCCACCCACGTTGCCTCCGCCTGATTGAGACTATCAAGACGGTGTCGGAAAGCACCCCGTGCGATCTGCCGTTATATAATGCAGCCCAGCTCCGGGGAACTGGCAGAGTTTTGGAATTTGTGTTTGGTCCTAATGTTCTGTAATGTTGGCAAGTGAGATTCCTGCTCTGAGTGAGCGACAGTTGGAGCTTTGAAGCAGGAACATTTGCCCACCAAAGTTGCTGAACTCACCCACTGCCAAGTCTGTCACTAAATTAGCAGATAGGCAGGGACAGCAGTACGTGGCATGAACCGTGTTGCGCTCCTTTGCACCTTCAGGTCCCACTCCTGGGTGCCTGCCTCCGAGATGGAGGAAGGCCACACTTCTCAATGCTAGTTTTATATCCCTTCCTACAGCAACCTCTAAGAATCTCTGGTGCTTGAATGTAGGGAGGACCACGCTGTTTCTCAGGCAGAGAGCTGAGGTATGAGGAAAGGGACGGATACATTTTGGCAGATTTAAATTTTAGACTAATTTTTACAGCATGAATGTTCTTACCTGGGCAGTGTGTCCTGCTGCTGCAGGTTACTGCCATTGCTGTGGGACAGGGATGGGTACCCACCTCTGCTCTCAGCTGCTCCAGGGCATGAGCTGGTGTCTCAGGGTTCATGTGAGACAGCCTGAATCGGGATGGGCACTCAGCTAATGAGACAGACCCTTCTCTAAGGTTAGCTTCCCCTTGGAGGCAGCCTGAAACCCACCATGTCTCTGATTTCAGTGTGTGCCCCAGAATTTGCTGAGATGTAGGGCCACAATTCCTCCAGCTGACTTTGCTCTGGGGCTAGGAGTCCATAGCCAAAGAGCAGCTGGTAACATGGCCAGGGTGACAGCAGCTCCAAACGCTGCAGCACGATGCGAGGCATCCCCTGCATTTCGGGCAAAGAACAGAGGAGCAGGAGGTGACACAAGTTTGTGTCAATCCACAGAACATGATCGCTGGGTCATCTTCCCTGCTGGCCTGCGTTTGTTTTCACCTTCCCTTCCAATCTACCAGGGTTTCTAGGTGTTACAGTCAGCATTTGGGCATTTCTCACCGTGCTCACCTGCCACACACACTGGGTTTGTTAGTACAGCCCAGCAAGGGACAGCAGCGTGCAGGAGCTACAGAGAGGGCTGGAGATGCTCGGTGTGTCACGGAGGTGCTGCGAGGGTGGAAGCAGAGACACAGGAGATGTAGCTTGTGGGGTGCAGCGGGGCAGTGATGGGGTGCGTCGCCCTTGCTCCACAGCTCTCCTGGGGCGCTCTCAGCCCCAGCTGTGCCCTCTGGCCCTGTCTCTGCCGCCGGTGCCAGCTCAGCCCCCTGCCCCCGGACGCGCCGGGGCTGACCCCGCTGCCATCATCAGCCTCTCCGGCAGCGCCGGGGGCCATCCCACCCCCGCTTTCCGCGGGGTGTCGGAGCCCAGGACACTGGCGGGGGCTGCCGTGTCTCTGGGGGGGCTCAGCCCGGTCCTGCGGCCGGGGGCGGCCCCGCATCCCTCCCCACAGCGCCCGGCGCTGGGCTGAGGCTGGAGCAAACTCCCTCGCAAGAGCTGTTTGTTGACCACATTCACGTTCAGAGCCCTGAAGCTAAAAGCACTTTACACCATAAAATAAAAGCACTGTCTTTTTTTCTAAAAGGTTACGTCTGGAGGCCACGCTGCTCATACTTCATACAGAAAACTACTGAAAGGGCTATGAAATCCTCTATGATTTACACTCCCTCTCAGTGCATTAGGATATAGATCTACTCGACTCTAAAAATACTGTGGAGTTTCTAACCGACGTGAATATATGTGCATTATTTCAGAAAGTCTGTTAGAAAACTTGTCAACACATTATAAAGCATAAACCAGGACTTGGCCATTAAACACAGAGATCAGAGACAAAATGTATACGGCAGGAAGTACCGAGAAAAGTCCTTCCATTCAAAAAAAAGTCTATTAGCTAAAAGTTTACACACAATATACACCAAAAGGTTTAGAGCGAGACCGTGGACCGCAATTACAAGGCATAAATGGAATCAGTAGGGGCTTTACAGTCCCCAGCGCAGTTAACTGGGCTGCCAGAAAATAATTTTAATATTGTCATAATTTATTACCCACCGAAAGCCACATCAAGGATTGTAAATACAGTCACTTTGTGTCCACGACTGCTCGTTAAACAGCCTCGTTCCCTTCCCCTAAAAATACAATGAAATAAAAACCCACCTGCATTATTAATCTGCGGTCATGCCGTGTTAAAAATGTCTTCTCACTCCTTTTCTTTCTTGAGGTTTGTTATCTCCCTCCAATCACATGACAATGCGAAGCGCTGTGGGGTGGGGGGGTGGGGGGGTACAGGAGCGAGGGGGAGCCAGCACTATTGCGATCAAATGCTAATATTAATAATTATCCAGCCAGGATGAAATATTATTTTTTTAAGGCAGCGAGTTTCCATTTAAATCGAGGCATTTTTACGGTGCTGGAATTAAGGGCATGCTGATGGTAAGAACATCCTCGCTGCCATTCATGAAAGCATCTGTAAAATTAGCTCCTGACTGTAGGTTTTGAGATGCGGTCTGGGAAGTCACCTCTGGAATCTCAAACACGGCACGATAATGAAACAGATTTAGTTGTCACCAAGTGCTTAATTTGCTATGATTTTTAAAAAAAGAAAATCAATGAAACGATGCCTGTGATTGGGAATAAGCACAGGTAGGTGCTCTGATGCAGGTTGGCTTTAGAGAGCGTAATGAATTGTAATTCAGAGGAGTGTTAACTGCGAACCGCAGAACCTTTCAGGGGTAATAAAGTCATTACTTTTTACATTGCAGCCACCTTCAAAAGCTTTATACGTGCCATTAGATATAAATCAAGCCCCATATATGTATCTACATCTCCGGTACAGCCACACACGCCCGCGTTTCGCGCAGGGACATGTGCACGCCTGGCACAGCCAGCCCTGCGAGCGGCGTGAGCCCAGGAGCCGCCGCTGTTGTCACCTGCGGGCTGGCTGCCCCCGCCACGTCCCGCATCTGCTCCCGCGCCCTGCCCGGCAGCCGCGGGGCGCATCCCCGCGCCCACGGATGAAGGAGGGGAGCAGGGGCGAGGGGGGAGTGAGCGGCGGCGGGCGGAGCCGGGGGGCGGCTGGCGGGAAGCTGAAAGCATCGCACGGCGGAGCTGCTCGGCCCCGGCCCCTGACAGCTCCGCCGGAGCGCGCTCGGGCTCGCCCCGCCAACAGGTCCCCGGCGAGCCCCGGCCCCCGCCGCCCCCTCGCCGCCCCGGGCGGCCGCGGCTCCGCCCGGCCAAGTCTCCCTCACGGCGGCGGGCAGCTCCTCGTCCCCCCGGCGCTCCGCTCCGGCTGTCCGGGCCACGGTTACCCCCTCGCACTCCCTCGGCAGCCGCACTTTGCTCCGCGCACACCCGTTCGCCTCCAGAGCTTATTTCTACCGCAACCTGATCCCTCTCGGCGGCGGCAGCGTCCGCCTCGCTCCGGGTCCTTTCGGCGAAGTTGCAGCCGCCGCCGCATCCTCCCAACTCCAGCCACTTCTCGGTGCCTGCTGCCGCCTCGCCTCCCCCCCTCTCCCGCCCTCCCCCGTTACCAGCCCGCTGCCCGCGCCGCCCCGCGTTTCGCTTTCGTTCAGAGCCCGTGGCTGCGGGCAGGGCTCGGAGCGCCGCCGGGGGAGGAAGGGGGGCTCCGGGGCTGGCGGGCGCCAGCAGCCCGCGGGGAAAACTGCGAGGTCCCGCCGCCCTCCGCTCCCCCCGCGCCCAGCTCCTGCGGCTTCTCCTCCCGTGCCTGCCGCTTCCTCGCCCGCCAAACTCCGCTCGCCGCTCCCCCGCCCGCCCCGGGGCAAGGGCCGAAGTTTCACGCGGCCCGGCCCGAGCCCCCGCCGCCCCCCAGCCTCCTGCGGGGCCGCCGCCGCCGTCCCCCGGGGACGGGCCGCAGCTCCCGGGAGGAGGGGACTCGGCGGCTTCGAGGGGGATGGGGGGGGCGAGCGGGGAAGCCGGGAGCCGGATGCCCCCCCCTTGCTTTTTGGGTGGTCTCCGGTCCTACCTGGCTTCCCCCAGCTCCCCCACCTCCTCGGCACAGCCCGCGGCCAGCCTGCCCCGCAGCCCTCTCTGCCCGACCGTGGCTTCACCGATGTGTTTGCTTTTCCAGCGGGGGTGTGCGTGCGAGAGCTGCCGCTGCCTGCCTGCCTGCTCGCTTTCTCCCGCTCCTTTTCCTCCCTTCTCTCTCCCCGTGTGCGTGTTTAATTTTCCCCCCTCGCCCCTCTCCCGGGTCCCCTCTTGCACCCGCTCCTCCGCGGCCACTCGCGGCTCCGACCGCCGCCCCCTCCGCCCCCGGCCCCCCGGCTCCATTCGGCAGCGTGCGCCGGGCGGCCGGTGCACCCCCCCCCGCCGCGCCCCCTCCCCTCTCCCCCCTGCGATCACTGTCCATTGGCTTGTCCTGCTCTCTTTTTCATGTCCAGCCCCTGATGAGTGTCCATTGGTGTTGCCTTCGCCTTCCCTCCTCCCCTCTCCCCGGCTTGCCCTGCCCATGTTTTGTATGTCTCTGTCCATCCAGGCTCCTGACGTTCAAGTTCGCAGGGACGTCACGTCCGCACTTGAACTTGCAGCTCAGGGGGGCTTTTGCCATTTTTTTCATCTCTCTCTCTCCTTCTCTCTCTCCCTCTCTCTCTCTCCCTCTCCCTCTCTCTCTTTTTTTTTCCTTGCACAAAAAAAAAAAAAAAGAAAAAAAAAAAAGCCATGACTGCTATCCCACAATTCATCTTCCCTGCGCCATCTTTGTATTATTTCTAATTTATTTTGGATGTCAAAAGACATTGATGAAGATATTTTCTCTGGAGTCTCCTTCCTCTCTAACCCGTCTCTCCCGATGTGAACCGAGCGACTCACAAGCCACCGAAGCCACCAACCCACCATGTCGCGCCGCAAGCAAGGCAAACCCCAGCACTTAAGCAAACGGGAATTTTCACGTAAGTAACCCGGAGAGCAATTTATTTAATTTCCCCTTCACGGATTTAATTTTTAATTCGAGCAAGAACAGGGAGAAAAAAAAAAAAATTAAAAGTGGGAATGAGTGAACGAGTCGGGAAAAAAATTAACTCAGCGCCGGCTCGGGATTCTCGGCATTCCGGTTAATTTCTCCCTCTCTAATTTAATCACCTTGATGACTTTTCTTCTCTTTCTGCCCGTGCCCCTCGCCCGCCGGCGCGCACTCCGCTGCCCCGCTCCGCGCTCGCCGCCCGCTCTCCGCGCTCTTTGGCGGCAAGAGCGGCAGCTCTCGCCCGGCAGCGGGAGAGGCGCGGGCGAGGTGCGGGGCTGCCGGGGGCACAACCGGCCGAAAGTGGGAAGAAATTCCTGCGGGAGCGGCGGGCTGGACGCCGGACACCGCGGTGGCCGGGCGGGCGGGATGTGCGGGAGAGCGGAGCGCGGAGAAAGTCCGGCGGCCGGAGCCCCCCGGGCTGCCGGCGAGCTCGCCCCCTCGCCCCGCGGCGCCCTCCCGGGGGTGGGGGTGGGGGGACACAGCCGAGCCCAGCCGGGCCGCCTCCCTTTTGTTTCCGCCGCGGGGTGCGGGGTGGCCGTCCCGCCGCCCCCCGCCGCTCCGGGCCGGCGCCGTGCGGGGCTCCGCCGCCCCGACCTCGCCCCGCGCCCGCCCCGCCGCCGCTCCGGCTGGGGCTGGGGCGGGGGACGGTACCGGGCGGCGAGGGAGCCGAGCCGAGCCGCGCCGCGGCGGCTGGGATTCCCTCCTCGCCCTCGCCTCGCGTTCTCCCGCTCGCTTACTATTTTTTGGAAGATTTTCAAAAAAAAAAAAAAAAAGTGGAAGTGGATTTTGATTGGGAAAAATCTCGTGTCTGAATGTTTACAAGCACCGCGTGTGCGGGGAGCCTCCTGCCAACAAACACAGGCGAGAGCGAGCCCGGGCTGAGCACACACGCGCGCACACACACACGCACACACACACTCGCACCCTCACACCCGCGAACGGCCCCTTCCTCGCCGCCGCATTTCAACCCCAAACCAAATCCGCTCTCCCCGGGAGGGATAAAACAAACCCCGAGCCCCACCACACCGTTCGCAACAAAAACTCTCCGGCTCCCTCCGTCCCTCCCTCCAGCCGCCACCACACACCAGGGCTAGATGCAAGATAAGCGGGAGCGCTCTTTGCACAACAAAAGGCAACTCGAGCTGGAAAGGTTTGGGGCGAGGGGGGTGGGAAGGAAGGGAGAAAAAAAAAAAATCCCCTTTTCCTCGGGGTGAGCCTGAGGGAAGGGGAAATGCTGCATGCTTTTCCTCACTCCTTCCCCCCCCCCCCCCTTTTCTTTATTTCTTCCTTTCTCTCTCTCTCTCTCTCCCATTACTCTCGGCGGGTTTTGTTCCCTCCTAGGGATGGCAGAAAACCCAAGGCCATTTCTTCCTGCCAACCATCCCCGGCTCCCTCGGCCCTTCGCAAAACCCCCCAAACTTTCCGCCGCGATTTCTCTTCCCCCACGGCCGCCCAGCCATTGCAGCCAGGTTCGCACATGGAGCGAAGGAAGCAGCGCTGGCTCTTTGCAGGCGGCAGCTCCGCCGCGGGCAGGGCCGGCCGGGGGCTCTGCCTGCCCAAAGTTTGCCCTGAAACCCGGGGGTGTCTGGGGCTCAGCCCCTCCCCCCGCCCCCAGACGTTTTTCCGCTCTTTTTCCCGCTACTTTTCGGGGAGCATTTTTAATTTTTGTTTGTTTTTTTTTTTTAATTTTTTTTTTCTTTTATTGGCGGGATGGGGATGGGGTGCAGCATCACTGGCTTGTGGGGATGGGTGCCCCCCTGGAAATGGGGTACGGGGGGTGCATTTCCCGGTCAGCCGTAGAAGTGGGATGCGCGGAACGGGGATCGCGGCGGGAGCAGAGGAGGGGGCGGGGGGCTCCGAGCCGGCCCCCGGCGCAGCGGCGATGCCCGCGGATCCCCGCGGCTGCTGCTCGCCGAGAAACGCGCGGGCCGGCGCGGAGCGCCTTCGCCTGCGGGGCGGGAGCGGCGGCCGGACGGGCCCGGGGGTCCCTCCGGAGAGAGCCGCCCCTGCCGTGGGGAGGGGGGTGTGGGTGGGCTGGGAGCTGGGGGGGAAAGGGAGGCCGGGCCGGGGGAGCGGCGCGCCGGGGATGCGGCGGCGGGGCCGGGGCCGGGGCGGCGGAGGCGGCGGGCGGGCTCCGTGCCCGCTTCGGTCGCTAGGAGGCACAGCGAGATCAAACAACCGGGCAGCCCCGCGAACTTGAACCTGGCCGGCTCCTCCGCTGCCTCCCGGCCGGCGGGAGGGGGAGGGCGCCCAGCTCCCTCCCCTCCACCCCCCCCACGCCCCCCCTCCTTCTTCTTCTTTGTTCTTAATTTTGCGCGGAGTTTGCTTGCTCCGGGAGGCAGCGGGGGATGCTCGCCTTCCCCCTCCCCGGGTTTCCCCTCCCTCCCCATAACGTGTTGGCGGTTCCCATTGTACCCCCAAGTCTCCCTTTCCTTGCACCGCACGATCCGAAGACACAAACTTGGGATTACGCAGCCCTTCCTCCTCCTCACGGTACGGTGCGGGGAAATGCCCCAGCAGCGCATCCGCATTGCCCCGCGGGCATTTCTCCTCACCGTACTGTGGTACCCCCCTTCCCCGCCCCATCGGCCCCAGTACCTCCTTTCTCCCGGCACTCCAAAATCCATCCCGCTTTTGCCGGTGCGGTTGTTTTGGTGGCTGGGAACCGGGGGAAGAAGGGGGGAGTAGGAGGGCGAAGGGGGAAAGCTGAAAAGACATGTTGGTGGAAGGGCAATTTGCATGAAAAATAGAGACGGATGATTAGGGACCCAGGCAGGGAATTTTGATTGCCCCAGAATTAAAAGATGCATCCTGCAAATCGGAGGCAAGACCAGGTGAATTGTATTCTGGGTTTTTCTTTGTAATCCCGGTATTTTATATTATGTTCTAAAAGTAGCAGTAATAATAAAAAGCATATTTTTTTTTTGCTGGCTCTGCCTCCATCAGGAGCCAAATGTTTTGCAGCGAACACAGTGCCAGCCGTATTTCATACATTAGTATATAATTCTTGTTAATTAGCAATAATTTACGTTAAGAGCATAGAAAATGTTGAGGTTACAGGTTTTATATCTGTACATTTGATCATCTTGTTATTTTCAAGAACTTTGCCTCCTATAAAATTAATTAGGTGAAATGTGGAGGTGTAATCAGCAACCTCTGAATTACCACTTCATTTCCTGGTTTTGATTGTAAATCAGCCCAGTCTGTACAGACTTTTAGCAAAGTCTATTTTTGTTCAGTGCCACTTTTAACTGTCTGGTGTGGAAGCAGCGGGTTACCTTCCCCTGCTAAATAATAGTGACAGCGTCAGAAAGGAATCAGGCCGCGGGAAAACATTATAATTGAGTGATGATTATGCAGAGCTCCTCGCTAAGCCAGTTGCAAGGGGAACACGGGTGGTTTTGTGTCTCTTTGCTGCCGAGAGTCGGTGAGCTCGAAGTTAGATTCGCAAAATACCTTTGTCTGCGGCGTGCAGCGAGCTACCGGTGGAATTAGTCCTGCAATAATTTACTCCCTTCGGTCCCAACGCAAGGAACGGCTTGGGGAGAAAAACGCCATGCCCGGCAATCCCGCAGAAACACCCTGCTCCTCTGCCGGCTTCCCGAGGAGCGTGAGACGCACGTTGTGCCTCCTCTCCTGTCGGTCTGCAAGTTTAGAAGAAAGCCCCAGCGATTAAGACATTGTTTTTATTAATACGAATGTAACCTTCATATTCCTGTGGTTGACCTTACGTTAAATTAGAAGTAGTACTAGAGGCAAGAAATGATGGACTGGATCCCTGTGTCCTAGTTGGAGCTGAGGTACGGTGAGGTAGTGTGCTCTTTCAATATTATTTTACGCAGCACAACTGGGAGCTACTCCAGATCTTCCTCCTCAATATTCAGCCTAGGTAGGGTTGAAATAAATTTAACCTGAGTTCACTGGATTTTTGCACTTTATCAAAATCAGTTCCAATATTGTGCAGTCAAATTAAAATCTATTTTTTGATTCTCTGTGGCTTTAAGTTCATTAAATGTGAAATTGGCAGCCAACTAAAGAAGGTCAGGCTGATTAACTGTTTAGGAGTTGTATTCTGTCTCACTTGCGTTACCTGGCAGTGTTTTGAGGTGGGTTGTATTTGTAGTACCCTCTCCTGCTCGCTGCTGTTAGCGTGCCTGTTGTGTTGCGCAGACAGAGGAACACCGACACGGTGCTGGTATTTATTTTTTTTCCCCTCGTGAAAGACAGTGGGGATGGAGACTGCACAGAGATTGCCAAGGTATTTCTCTGCAAATGTAATGTAATAAAAAAAACCAACAACAACAAAAAAACAACAGAAAAGAGAGCCGAGTCTGCCTCGTTAGAGCATCCACTGACGATTCTGTGAGCAGAAATAGCCTCATAATGAAGCTTTTTGGAGCTCATTCAGAAAATTTGTCAACTTTGACAACATTAGGCAAGGTATTTTGAGTTTAAAGAAGGCGCTTCTCACTGTTGTGAGGAAATGTGGCAGCTGCTTGGCCAGGCTGATTTTTAGATGCTGAAGGCCACCAGTGCTAACATGTTCAAGATAATTTAGGCATTCGCTTATTTCAGGATTAAAAAATGCAAAATGACTGATTGCCTTATTTCCTTAAGTACTAAAAAATATCCCAGCTAATATCTCTGAGTGGACTTGGTGTTGAACTTGCTGTTTATTTGGATCCCGAGGAGTAGCTCAAAAGTGAGAGGTGCCTCCCCCCACCCCGCAGGCATTTCTGCTGCACTTGCTTTTTATCATTTCGGTTTTCGGCCTTATTTATTTATTTATTTGCCTCATACCCTCCCCTTTCTCTCCCCCCCCTCGGGTGTATAACTCCTGCCTTTAGGATTTGTTTTTAAATTGGAAGCTGCAAATGGGCCGATGGGGACAGTGACACAAATCCGTGCGTTTACGTCTGCACGTGCGTTCTGAGCGCTGCGTGTCTGCCCTGCGTGTCGGTGCCTGGGTGTGTGCCCATGCAGGCTGGCTCTCCCCCTCTTCTCTTTTACACACATGCACACGTTACCTGCACGGCCTGTGCGGGGAACGTGCAGCGTCTGTGTGTATTGGAACACCTTCTGTCTGCGCTGCATTTTTGAATTTTAGAAAGTGGGTCTGGCTGGTGGAAGATACACACCCATGTGTGTGAGAGTGTGTGCAGTGCTTTTAGCCTTGAATTCATGTACATAAATAATACATTCAGCAATAAAACACCATATTCCCTTCTTGTCGTACTACCACAAGAGTTTTGCAGTGTATTCTTTCGGCCTATCCATTTAATTTTAGCACCGAATCGTTCAAGGAGTCAGAAATGTGCCCTCGTGTAGGAACACGGAGACAGTTGCGGTGCTTGCCCTCCGAGTTCTGCATGCTACAGCTGCTCCTGCAGAATCTCTTCCCTGTAACTGATGAATCCCTGTCCTCGGTGCCGTGCTGACAGCCGTGTTGTATGGATTTGGTTGGGGGGGAGCAGGCAGACTCCGGAGCGGGGTGTAATATTCATGAAGAAGGGGCTCGGTGCGTTCCTCCCCCCTGCGCCCGGTGCCTTTCCCCAGAGCTCTAACCATTCTCCTTTTGTTTCTCAAACTGCAGCCGAACCTCTTGAAGCCATTCTCACTGATGACGAACCTGAACATGGCACATTGGGAGCTCCAGAAGGGGACCACGACCTCCTCACTTGTGGCCAGTGTCAGATGAACTTTCCGTTGGGGGACATTCTTATTTTTATTGAGCACAAACGGAAACAATGCAATGGCAGTCTCTGCCTAGAGAAGGCTGTGGATAAGCCACCTTCACCCTCACCAAGTGAGCTGAAAAAAGCATCCAATCCCGTGGAGGTTGGCATCCAGGTTACGCCAGAGGATGACGATTGTTTATCAACGTCATCTAGAGGAATTTGCCCTAAACAGGAACATATAGCAGGTAAATTAAAGCAAGGAGAAGTGTTTGCGAGTTGATTTCCGTTTCAGTTGCAATGTAGCATGTTGGCAGTCGTGCGCTGCCGTGTCTGTGTGTTCTGCTCGCCGTGACGGCCGGGGTGTCCATGCCCTGCCTGCCTCGGGTTAGCGGTGTTTCCTGGTGCCTGCGCAGCGGCAGGAGCAACAGGCACGTGCCGTGCCAGCCGGTGTTTCTGGCCGTATTGTTTGAGGCCACTCTCGTGATTTGCCTGCATTGTAGTCACCGTCTCCCGGTGTCGCCTGCCGGAGCGCCGTGGGAGGAGGGTTCTGAGGCTGCCGCGCGAGAAAGCGAGGAGCTTTTGAGTATTTGGCAAAGTCAGGAGTGAAAGAGTTAACCGAGCATCCGCCAGCCTTGGTTCCATATTGGCTGTCAGCGTATGGACTGTAATTAAACACAGCCCCATGGCAAAGTGACACCACCGACCTTGACTTTAAGATGCCATTTTCGACTGGCCAGGCCAGAGTAGAGAGGGCAGTTGCTGAAGCGCACAGACATGCTTATTCGAAAAGTTTAAGGGCATGTTGGAAATTTCAAAAGGTTGGTTTGACAGGAAAGGCTGCTCTCTGCAGCCTGCCTCCTCAGCCAAATGATAAATGCTTCGCTGTGCTCTCTCTTGTCTCTGATGTGGTTTTGACAGATGTATCTTGATTTTGTTTGCGGTTTACACAACCACATGTCAGCCGTACAAATGTCCAAAGCAGAGTCCTGTTTTGTGCAACAAACAATATGAAATGTAATTTAAAAAAAGAGAAAAGGGTAAATAATTCCATTTCATAGCATAATTTTTAAAAAAATAAAAAAAATCAGAAAGCCATTGGCCATGCAGATATTTTCACAAATGGGGTTAAAAAAATAGAAGCGTACCATGCAAAAGAAAATCCCCGAACCCTGGGAGTGTAACAAGGCACGCTCTGCTTTTAAAACCCTACTAGTAAACAAAAGTACCGCCCATTTGCAGCGAGCGTTTCAGATCACTTCGAACCACGCCAATACTGCCAGTCGAAAAAGGCGAGACCGCAGCGTATCAACCCCAACGAACGCCTGAACCAGTTTCAAACTCCCCCTCCAGTGGTGTTTGGGATGTGGCATTGCCGGTGCCTCTCTTCGGGGAGCCCACAGGACCGCTCGGGGTTGTCGGAGGCGCAGTACATCATCACATGATGTGCTGGAGCTTGTCTTGGGCTTGCTTTGGCCACAAAGTTAAACCATAATAGGGCAGTAGGCACTGGGAGGTTCAGCGGGATCCTCCCGCAGTCTTCCCTGGCCTTCAAGCCGGCTGCCAAACTGTGCTGGAGAGCTGCAGTTTTGGAGGTTTTGTGGTGGCAGCAGATCCGTATCGGTGCACGGGTGTCTGCCTGCGCACGTGTCTGTGTGCAGAGCCATGTGCGTGCACACGCAGACGTCATGTCAACAAGTATGTGCTGTTTCTGCAGAGTAATCGGTCTTTCCTCGAAACGCCAATATCTCTGCATTTAAGGGGAAACACGGGCTCAGCTACTGCTAAGCTACATTTTGAATGAGCCTTAGCCCCCTCCCAATAATTCCCCACCAGACACGGATGTTAAAGGTGAGGTTTCTTTCCCAGAGTGGTAGAGGGCAGTGCCCATTTCCATGTGCTGCCTGCGATCTGACGGAAAGCGAGCAGAAGTGTAGGGCATGATTAATGAAGCAGGAGCCTGGCGGAAGGGATTTGTAGTCTTCCAAGCTCTGGAGCCATACTAAATCACCAAATATGGAGGAGCGGCGGTATGATGTAACGCAGTATTTACGTACGGCGCCGCTCCGCTCAAAAGACAAAACACAGTATCTGTCAAGCAAGAATTAAACATGCTGTCGTCCCTGTGGTCCCAGATTGGTCCCTGGGCCGGACGGATGGCCACGCCAAGGAGTTCTGCAGGACGGGAACCTCCTCTGCTGAGGGCTTTGCTCTGGCACTCATTTGGTGCACGGGAGGCTCAGTGAGCCAAGTCTGGCTTTCGCGTGGCGCAGGTGACGCGAAGCGAGGAGGATTTGGGCTCGCGCCGTCACGGGGCCGTTAATTCAGAAAGGGCCGTGGTTTTAACTGACTGTAAATGCTTCACTGAGTGGAGGAGGTGGCTGGGCACAGGGGCACAGTGGCAGGGCCTGATTCTGCTCGCTTGGTGGGCTTGACTGGGAGGAGGCCCAGTGCCGTGTCAGGAGGGTCCATAGAGCAAGCTGTGAGTGTGTCCTGAGTAGAGATGGAGTTGTGGTTGTCAGGAATCTTCTGCCCAAAGGTTTCTGGCTGTGGTGCCCAGCCATACCTTTGTGGGTGGAAGGTCCAACAATGTGGGTTCTCTGCACTTCCCTGGCTGGGCTGTAGCTGAGAAGCGCTGGGGTCCCTTGGTTCTCCCTGTTGGTTGGAAATGCAGCCTGGCTTTGGGAAAGGGAGAAGGTGCACCAAGAGTTATGAGGTCTTGCAGTGGTCCTCCTCTTTGTGTTTTCATCTCCCTTTTCAGCTGTATGCGTTCAGCTCTCTCTTGTCACAAGGAAGTGTGGTGATAGCTGGAGTGACCCATTGCTCGTAGCCAGTAGTTGGAGTCCGGCAGTAAAATTTCCAGTGAGGGTCTTGGAGGCTGAGCTGAGAAGTTCAGGCTTCAGGAAGGTCCCTGCAAAGAACCTCAAACTCTTCTAATTCAGCTGTTTATATCTGATTTCTGTGCAAGAATGCTAAATGCAATATTTGAGTGTGTAATTAAGGAGGAAAAAAAAAAGATAGAGGCCGCCTTTGGAAAAATACACAGAAGTTGGGGAAGTGATTCTTTCTGCTACGGGACCATAAAATACATATTTTCTAGCAATATAAAAATGTTCCAAATTAGTTGTGAGGCCAGAAGAGGTGTTCCAGGTTAGCCCTGGATACAGAGATGCTGTAGGTGAGCTCCAGGTGCAGTTTTTTTCCCTGTCTGCAGTTTTGTAGTCAGTAAGTTGGGGTGCTACAGTAAAAGAGAACCTTAAGTAGTGGTTAAAGATCCACAGAGGAGGAAGGAGGCAGCGACTCATTCAAATGCAGGGAGAAATACTGTCTGTTTTAACTGTCCTTAAGCTGCTCTTTATCTTGCTGTTTTCCAGAGACAGGAGTGAGGACAGGAGCATATATATTTATATATATATATATGTGTGTGTGTGTGTGCAACCTGTGCAGCAGCCGTGGGGTCCACATAGGTGCAGGCATGTGTCCGTACCTGGCTCTTCCATGTGGGTGTCTGCCTGTGCACAGTTCTGCCTTGCTATAAAATTTTGAGTGATGCTGATCCAGCACTGGAGCTGAAATGCCATAAATTTAACTGAAAATTAATAGGATATGTTGTGTGGGTCCAACGAGGCAGCTTTCATCAATATGTATGTCAAAGCCTCACCACCAGATACCGGCAGCCCGTGATTTGCAGTGAGGGCGACGGCAGGGCTTTAGTTATCCGCTCTCGTATTTTACAATAGGGGGAAATATTAACTGAAGTATCTGGAGATCAGTGAATGTAAAATCGCTGTTCACTTATTGAAAAGCCGAGGAAATATTTATCGCCCGCCCGTGTCAGGTTTTGGAGGTTTGTTTGTTGAATGTATAAATCCGAGGGAATTAATGAAGGGTTGGGGTTTGGGTGAAGAAGGATCTTAAATGTTACTTGGATGCAGTTGGGGGAACACTTCGGAGTGCTGCTGTGAATTCCCCTGTATAAAGCCGAGTGTGGATCCGTGGATCTTGTATTTACTGTACAAAGAGGGGAGGAGGAGGGGAGGTCATTTTTACTGCTTGAATCCTATATTCTCGAGCTGCTTGTGACATTCAAACAAAACACGTGGGAAAATAATGTAAGAAATCCCTCTGTCTGCTGCAGTCAGGGAAAGGTGAACATCATTTCCTACTAAATTTCAGACTGAGTCTATTTGATTATTACAGTTCTTGGGAGGTAATGTCTTTAAGCAGAAATTTTCTCGGGCTGTTATTAGTAGTTGCCGTTATAATTCTATAGGTTGTGATTTTCGATTCCTTGTTTTGTTTTGTTCTGGAGACAAAAAAAATACTGCTGTCTGCACTGAATAATTAGCATTGCATCTGGACAATAAGATGAAAGCTTAAAGATAGAGGAGGGGAAGAAGGAATGTGGGAAGATTTTGAAGTCAAATTCTGCCTGCTTTCCCCATACAAAGAAACAGAGAGAGCAGGCTGGGTAAAATATTGCAGGCAGGAAAAAATAGTGAGGGTGCAACCCAAAGGCTCCTGCTCCCAAGATTTGGAGCACTGCGTACAAGCTGTATTTGTAAATAAGACAGAGAAAGGTTGTGAACCGGCAGCTTGGCTGTTTTGTCAAAGTACAATGTCAGAGAAACTCTTTCTAAGACAAATTGTAAATAGAAGTGTCACGATGATTGCATGATTGAGCTCTAGAAGTGTCTTGCAATTGTTGGCATTGTCAGAAGACTTTTGAAAGCTTAATTAAAGGCGGTGGCCTGTGTGGCTGTGAAATTTACTTCTCGGGGGGGAAAAATGTAAAAAATGTAGGGGATCAAAAAGTTGCTGTAATGCTGCTCGTGCAGGGATAGCAGAGAAGAGTCAATAGTTTCCCTGCATTCCTCGTTGCCTTTTATAAATAACGTTTTTTGAAGAAGCAAGCACGTGACACCAGTATCATCCTTTGTACGAGGTAAAGATTGTGTTAGTTTTCCTATTCCCTGCTGTTCCAGACAGTTAATGTAAAAATGGCTCTTTATTGGAAACACAAATATGAGTTCACTCGAAGCGCAGAAGCAGAGTAGAAAGTTTTCCTCTGCCTTCCAGGGGAGCATCACAGTATTGTGGTGCCCTGAAAATTTATGGTGGGGTTTTTTTTTTTGTTTCCTGCAAATCAGATCTTCTGAGAGGATGAGTAACATATTCTCTGTTCCTTCTCCTACTGCATGGGGCACTGAATTGTGGAGCTGTCCACGAGCAGAAGCATCACTGCATCTGAAATGCTGGCAGTTCAAGAGGCAGCCTGGCACACCTTCAGCTCCATACAGATTTTGAAAGGTGCACATTGGCATCACGTGCCGAAAGCTTTGAAAATCATGCGTGTAATAAACGCAAGGCTCTGCGCGGAGAGCCCCAGCAACGAATGCTGGGTGACGGAAACTGAGGCAGGGAGTAAATTAAACACCTTCTAATTAGCCCGGTGGGAGAAGAAAAGTCTTCCCTAAACATTCCCATAATTTGGTAATACCTCTTTTAAAGAGGAGGAGGCCTATTAGCATCACCCCGTTTTGTATATGCAACCCTCAGCCCACGAGCTCTTTCTTGTTTCATTCAAATAATAAAGACGATTAAAGAGGCTTGCGAGGCACCGTCAGGCAACGGGAGCAGAGCCTCCAGTTGTTTGCCTGCACGCATCCTCATTACGGGAATTTTTTCGGACAAAATTCCCTTCAAGCTTCGGCCTGTTTTTATATCCACCAGTCCTAGCTTTGTGCAGTAAAAGGCGTTTAGCATCAAGCTGGACATGGCCTGGCACAGTGCCACTTGTGTTTTGTTGTGGTTTTTTTTTTTAGCTAATCGCTGAGGATCTCTCGTTACCTTTCTGCCGGTTGTGATTTTGTTCGGGTCGCGATGCTGCCGGGGATGTCGCGAGTCCAAGGAAGTTGTCTTCTCCCAATGGCAGGGATTCGAACGCAGCTGCCATCCGGGAGCGCTCCGTTTTATGTGTCAGCTACTGGGGTATTGCACAAGTCCGTGAAACACGGCAAGTCCACGTATTTCAATATATTGAGGCTGATGTTTGTACTGGTAGCATGGCCCTAAAATTAACCATTGAGTGGATTTTTTTTTGTTGTTTTTCCCTTGGGCTAACGAACATAATTTTGTCTCACTGGGTACACAGACAGTAGCTCCAGCCTGACGCCTGGTGACGTCGGGCATAGCAGGTTTGGGCCCATGTAGGTAGACACCAGTACATGGGTTGCTGTGATTTATGGCGTACTTTTAAGAATAACAGGCACATGAATGGACCCACAAACCACCCAAGCGGTTGGGATGATCTGATAATGAATTTCCATGAAACACAGTTCGCTCTGGAGGGCCCTCATCTTGGGTGTGCTTTGCTCTGCCAGATGTGGATCAAACTTGCAGTGGCTGTGGACTCCTCTGGATGAGCAGACCAAGTGCTCACATTATTCAAACCTTCCTGTGTTAATGCCAAACGCATTTTAAAGCCCATAAACATCCTCCCCATCTCTCTAATCAGGTTTAGTATGCAACGCATCCCGCACGGGGTTCAGCCAGTTTGTTTTCCAACCTTTATTGGCCAGCTGCACTCGCTGTGCATCTTTAAAATATTTCAGCAAGGCTTTTTTTGCTCTTCTATCACCGAGGCTGGTAACTTGGTGGCTCATTCTTCATTCGGAGGTGGCATTGCCTGGGGTTGGTGAGGGAAAGGTTTGCGGTGTGGGGTGTGGCGAGGTCAGCCCCGATCCCAGCAGGGAATTTGTGTTCTTCATTTGCCTTTACAATCGGAGCACAGCTACTGTACCTTGGAGCAGCTCTCAGGTGTGAGCTCAGATGGGCGCATGTAAATGTCCTGTCAGATGCAACACAGGAATATTAATGTTTCCTCAGCACCACGCTATAATAAAGCTGTACACAGCCAGCTTAATATGCAGCCGGGCTGGGGAATTGTATGAAACTTCGATAGCCCAGTGTGAATGACAGCGGTGGAAAAAAATACTCAATGTGCCACAGTTTGCATTCTTGTTTGCCTTTGATCTAAAGCAAAATGAAAACATCCTCTCCTTTCCCTCCTCGTCCTGAATAGGTGTCCTTCCTCTGCAAAATTGGATAGTAAGTAATAAGAGAAGACAAAGTACGGGGCACGGTGCAGAATTATTTGAAGCACATTAACTTCAGCCCGCTGGGGGATGTAATTTTTTCAAGTATTAGCAAACATTTATTTTTTTTTGTACTTGGGATTGTTGGCATTGTTTTTCGTTCTTTTTTTAGCATCTGTGTCTGGTTGAAGCAAAGAAAACAGAGCCACCACAAACAGGGGCTGGAGCCCCTTTTGCCCCCTGGCTTGGGCACGGCCCAGGCTGTACATCCTCCTCGCAGAGGTTTCATTTGCATCTTCTTGTGTGTTCAAATCTTCAGCTCCATCCAAAGGTGTCTTGTTTTTCAGTGTGGTTGTGTTCGAGGATTTTTGATAATGTGCTCATTTAACTGAATCAACAGCTGTCAGGAGCGGTTGTAGTAAATCCACAAAATGCACAAAGAAAAATACATACGTTCCCTGAAACAAAACACTTGAAACAAATTGGCTGCCAAAAAAAGCTGCTGAATTCTGGGTTTGCAGACAGTGCACCAAAAGTGTTTCTTCCCTCTTCTTTCCCCGGAGACCTCTCCCCGTTTGCCTGCTGCAATTCTACTGGAACTTTTTACCTGAACAGGTTGCTGTTAAAAAAAAAAAAATCCCATCACTTCCCCATCTGGTGGGTACAGAGCTCAGCTACAGCTCAGATTTTTGTGTTTCACACTAAATAGCTGAGACACCGAGAGCGGGGCAAGAGCAAAACCCAAATAACTGCATTGCCGAGGAGGCAGGGAGGCTCAGTATCCCTGGGAAATAGCTGTCAGGAGAAGCGGTGCTGCTTCCCTGCCCTTGCAGGTAGGCGTTGTCAGGGTGCTTCAGAGGGTGCAGGGTTCCCACTGGAGTGGCTGTGCTGGTGCTGGGAGACGTGGGCAGCTCTGGTCAGTCAGAACCAAGGGCTTTCTGCTTCCACCCTCCCCTGCTTTGCCTAAATGCTGTACAATTACACCTACAATTTGATCTTAGCTGCAGATAGAAAAACCTCTGCCTAAATAAACAGTGGAATTACTGCTGAACAACAAAGGCTCAAGGAAGAGCCCTGCCTTTAGTGGTGTTATTATTGTTGTTGTGGATAATAATATTATTATTACTATTGTTATTATTGCTGCTATTACTACAGCTATTACCTTTTTAAAATTATGCATCACAGTTCCTTGTTCCTTTAGGAAGTAAGGAGTTTAATTTTGCATTAATTGTTTGCTTAATTGATTTATCAGGTAGGGAAGTATAAAAATAAAAACGTGTTGTGTTGTATTCCCCCCCCCCCCCCAAGTATTTGCAACAATTAATTTGTCACCCAGCATTACTTTGCTCCTACATCACAGCTGGGTTTTTTTTCAGACATTGAATGAATCATCTGGGTTTTGTTGCATTTTAGCTACTGAGTTTATTCTTTGTGGAGTAAGAGAATAGATCAGCAAAACTCTTGTTCTTCAAGCCAGGGCATCGCAAGTGCACGGAGCATTTACAGTGTGAGGGTGGCCAGGGGCTTTTCCCCATGTTTCTCTCTTCCTGATGCTGATTTTCATGTTTAGGGAAGAGTTGTTGTGCAATGAGAAACAGTAGTCCTGGAGCCTTGTTCTCTTTGAGGAGCTAGAACACAGTGGGATGCATTTGGAAAAAGAGATAGAGGCTGTATTATTTTGTAATAAACTATAAACTGTCCTATGTTAAATTTGTGTTACGTTAGAAAAAAAATCAATAAGGAAAAATTAAATTCTGATAAAGATACTCTTGGATCTCAGAAAATAACTGCTGTCCTTTTAACTAAAACATTTGAGGAGCTTCAAAGAGTATGTATTTCTTCTGATCTTAGAGCTGTGTGACTGGTAGCAGGGAAAAAAAAATCTTATTCTACATACAAGTGGATTGCTTAACAAGTCAGCACAGACACATACTTGTTTGTACCATAGAGATAAAAATTCCTGTATAAAAATAATTCAGTTGCTGACAGCAGGCATTGTGCTGGGGCTGCCTCTTTTGTGTTGGCCGGGGGTCAGGGACCACGGCTCCCACTTCTGCTGGGGGGGGAGGCTGTCACGATCGCTTGCTGGAGCCTGGAAATAAGTTAATTGCTTTATTTTAGGGAATGCTCAGAGCCCAGTAGTGTAGTTTTTACATCTCTGGAAACAGAGAAAGAAGTGGGGGGAAAATCTCCTAATGGGGTACATGACTTGAAGGCGGTTTGGGAGGCGTTGGCCTTCAACAGCTCGGCGGCCCGGCAGTAGTTTCTAAACTTTTGTTTTGAATCTAATTCTGATTTATGCTGTCACATGCCATACTGGCCTCCCCTGGACTCTTCCTGCGTGAAGTAATGTTGGTGTTGGGGGGGAATTGCTTAAAACTGGGGACTCGTGGCCAATCCAGATGTTTGCTGTTGCGGTTGCTGCACGGCACCAGGTCCTATTGTGCCCAATAAATGTTAAAAAAGCGGGGCATTAGCACAGCTCCAGGCATCATCTGTTTTGCTCTGCAGGGGTGCAGGTAGGATAAGCCACGAGGTTGGAGAAGGCTGCTGAGGTGGGAATAGGAATTATTTGAACATTCATCCATCCTTCAAAGTCGGGGTGCCGGGGAAGCAGCCAGCGCGTCCCCCCCAGCCTCCTCTTGGGATCCCTGGCAGAAGTGTCTCCCCTGCCCTGGCAGAAGTGTCTCCCCTGCTCTGTGCCCTTGGGGATGGCTGGATGAGGCTCGTGGAGCCAAGTTTGGGAGCGGCCGGCGGCGCTGAGCGGTGCCCCCGCAAACTCGGCTGGCTCGGCGGCTGCAGCTCCGCTCCCCGGGAGCACAGCGACTTTCTCAGTGGCACGCTCCGGTGCCGAGATCTTTTCATCCCTCCCTTTTAAATGCAGCGAGTCCCTAAAATTAATGCTGCTGCACTTTGATGAAAATAATGTTTTTATAATACATTTGCTGTTTACATGGAAGATGTGACTTGAGGGGAAAAAGGCTTTTTTGGAGGGTGGTGGAAATCTTGTTAATCTGCTCTCGGAGAGCGGCACACAATACTGCCTATGAGCAAGTCTGTGCTGCTTTTGATAAATTACCATGTTTAGAGATAGGTTTGGCTCTTAAGGGCTTAGTTTTCTGAACAAAGTCCATAACAATGTTTTCTGCCTCTGTTTGTCTCCAGCCCCTTTGGCTTGACTCGGAGCCCTGTGTTTAGTTGAAGCTCCGTCTGGAAGATATAACAATTTTGCATTAAAAAAATAAGGAAATCACAGGAAGAAAAACCCTTTTGCTTTTTGGATGAATCTTACTGATAATTTGCTAAAGCTCATTTGAATTTTAAGCACTTCTTTAATCTTCAAAGGCTAAATTGCTTTATGAATATGCATGGTGTGGGCAGACTTTAGTTCATTACCTAGTTGTAAATTCTAATGACCATTAGGTCCTTGCAGTAATTGCGAATTGTTTTGCATTTTTGATTGGCCTATTAACATGTGCATTCGGCACACATCAGGCCAGCCTGTCAGGCTGCTGAAGGAGAAAAAAAAGGTGAAAATTGTTTTATAGCACCAAGATTCTTAGATTTTCAATCTTGGAAAATTGATGATGTAAAAAAATTAAAGCGGTGTTTTTTCTTCTCAAGATTGAAAGTTCACCAAGAGATTTGACATATTTAATTTACATGATGACTTTGCACTCCTTCATTAATGCAATTTGCATATGAAGCTGTTGTTAATCACTTTTGATCATGTTTTGTGTATTAGCTGCCTCAGTGGCTCTTCTCCCTCAGATGCTCCAGTAGAAAGCAGCAAAATGATGCATCTTCTTGCCAAGTTTCCTTTAGTGAATTGAGGAATTAGGAGTCTAACCTTGAGTAATTAAATATGTTCTATCAGTTCTCTTTTAATGTTAAGTACACTTGGTTGGAAGTGTAGAAGGAAATTGTTCCCATTTGGGGGAGACATTCCTTTAAAAAATAATTCTACATGTGTAGATAGAGAAGAATTATTTTCCGTGCTCTGGAGATGCCAGGGCCGGAGGGAGAGGTGACAGCAGGGCAGGATGTGGCGGTGCCTGGACCCTTCTCTGCATGACCAGCGCTGAAAGCGCGTGCCCCAGGCCCCATCCCGTGCTGCCCGTGCTGCAGAGCTGCTGCTGGCAGCGGGGTGATGGCCCTGCCTTTGGGGGACGCTGCACAGAGGGCAGGGAGCGCCCTGTTTGTGGCAGCAAATTGTGCTGCTGGCACTGCTCCTCTTCCACTCCAGTCTCCCAGTTGCCTCATCACAAGGAAAGGGTCTTTTTCTCCTGCCTGTCCGGGCAAGGCGTTAATCATCCAACCCTGGGAGGGGAAACTGGGAGCAGCCTGGCTGGAAGCGTGCCCAGCTCTCATAACCTGCCCGGGCATCCGCGCCCGGCCAGCGCCCGAGGCCGTCCGCCGCCCCTCCTGCCTGGCTGGGGCTTGGCCTGGTCCTTGTCCCCTGTCCCGCACCCTGGCAGCAGCAGCACAATTCCTGGCTGTGGGATCAGGCCCTTGCTTCATCCCTTCGGTTGTCCAGCCTTGGTGATTGATGCTCGGCTTTGGTTGGAGAGTTTATCACTGGGTAAGATGAATCGGAGGGGTGAAACGGATACCCTGATTAAAGGAACTGCTTAATGAAGGAAAATAAACGGAGAGGGAAAAGGACCATTCTGGAAGGAACAGAAGTATAATTTTAACCTCAGAGGAGACCTGCTCCTGCCCTTCCATGACTTCCACCCATACCATGCTAAAAGCATGGTGCAGTTCAAAGTTGTTAATATTCAGCTGGGAAACAGTATCCAGAACACAAATAAATTATTAAGTGCATGAACTTTTTCAGCAGTAAGATGAACTGATGGGGTCCATCTGCGAGATCCAGGGGCTTTTTATTTGTGTGTGTCGAACGATTCTGCCCTCTCCGACTTCATAGCCTTTGGTCCCTGGCCAAGTGCATGCATAATTGATTCCACACGCGCTATCATTTTCTTGATGTAATTGCTTTAGTAAGATATGTTGAAATCTAATGGATAATTTACTATATGAAAATGACAAAAAAGTAAACGTTCGTGTTTTGCGCCGGGCGCGGAGAGGAGAGAGTGCCCAGGTGAGACCTGCGTGGTGAGGGGAAAGCCAGGTGGACCATCTCCCACGAGCAATGATGGAGATAAATCGCTGGAGAAGTTCAGAGCAAACTCTGGAATTAATTGGAGTTTTACAACGCAGGTGAAAGCAAAACAGTGGCGTTGTTTGGAAACTTATTTTTTCTGGAGTGATGACTTATTTGCTTTTCTAATTGCCAGAATGTGAAGTCAGAAAAAAAGTTCTCTGCAGAAGGCAAGGGGGTAGTATTTTTAGAAATCAGTGTGTCCTGGACTTGCTGCCCTGTGCTACACAAGGTCCTGACACTAGTGCCTTGCCTGGAAAAAAGATCTTCTATTCTGGCTGCTTAAATAATGCACCAAATTAAAATCAATGCATCAGCTGGGCTGGATATATTTTTTAGAGTTTTCAGAAGTGTATAAATATCAAATCCACCTATAATTCCATCCCCATCCAAAGGAAAATATTCCAAAAAATGAAAATTTGACATCACATTGATCTTTAAGAAATGATTTGTTACTCTCATTTCCTTTCCCTCTTGCTTCCCAGTCCTGGAATATTTTGTATTCCTTTCCGTAATTTTTTAAAATAGACTTTTGAGGTAGTGTAGACACAAAAACATTTTCTCATTTGCTTTCCCCCCCCCGCCATGATGTTTTCAATGTACTAAAAGAGGAAAAAATATCCAAGGCACAAACCCACATAACTGTAGCAAAACTGTTTCTGAGCAAGTCATAATAATGAACAACACATGATCTGAAATGTGATCAGCAAACATATACTTATGCCAAGGAATTTTTGCCATTCACATACCAAGGTTCTGTAAATCAGTAAACCGCGGCAGAGGAGCCCCCGGCACGGCAAGGGGAGGAGCAGGAGCAGGAGCAGGAGCAGGAGCAGGAGCAGGAGCAGGAGCAGGAGCAGGAGCAGGATGGGCTGCCCAGCAGAACTGTCTTGTTCACAGAGCAGGGAATGGGAACAAGTTTTCTCTCTTCCATCTTCTGTGCTTCCCGCTCGGTCCACACACCAAAATGTACAGCCTTTAAAGAGGGAAAATGCAGCCTGAGCTGTCCTCAAAAGCAAAAGCAGACAAGTAGCAAAGGAATGAAATTTCATCACAACGTGTTTTATGGGATTTTTTTTTTTTTTCCTTCCCCCACCTCCCCATCTTACACAGAACCAAAATGTAAATTACTTTCTGGTCCTAATTGGATTTAATTATTTCTTTAGGAGAGGATGGGTGGGAGGGGGTGGGAATGGCACACAGCTGTCCTAACAAAACAAAGGAGGCAGAAAGCCCTCACTTTCCCCCATGTTGGCTAATAAACGGTGCAGAGGATCTTAGTGCTGGCAAGCAAATGGAGCGCTCTGTAGACCTGGGGAAGGGGTAAGCGCTGTCGGCAGCCGGGAGCATTAGGAAAAGGCCAGGCTAGCTGTTAGCAAGTGCCCTTAAATGGTGATTTGTGGTTTCCTATTAATTTCTGTAAATGCCCTGTGTTTTAGAGCACCTTCCCTTAACCTAAACCGTGTTGCCCAGATGCCTCTGCCCTGTGGTGAGACCCACCCTCAATATTGGGCTGCGAATCTCTCCGGCACTGCTCACCTGGGAAGCACCAGCTCCCTGTGGTGATGCTGGGAGGGACTGGGAGTGGATTTGGGTGCCCTGCACTCGGTGGGGTGTTCTCTGTGCCCCCCAGTTGGGGTTTGGGGCATTTGGGTGCAAGCAGTGGGGTCTGGGTGAGCCGATGCTGCTCTGTGGGTCGGTGGTGCATCGCGCCCGTGGATCTCCAAGAGCTTTACAAGCTTTAATGAATGTGACCACTAACGTGATTTATAGTGCGATTCATTATTGGTATTGGAGGGACTGTATTCTTATTTTGTCATTTGCTGTTAAAATTAATACACTCCATGCTGGCTATAAAAGTGTATTTGCATTTAATTGCAAGTCAGAATGAATTAGTGGATATGATTTAAACCTGAACTCACTCCCTAAAAAGAAATCTTCAGTGGGGAAGAAAAAATCAAGCTCTGTGCTGGGTTTCTTTGGTGGACGAAGGGATGGAGACAGGAGTCGGGGAGAGGAGGGGGCAGGCGGGGGCTCAGTTCTTTTTTTTTTTCTTAATTCTTGAGGTTGCTTTCAGCAAAAAATGCCTTTGCCAGGAGGGGCTTAGGCAAAGTGGTCAAGCACATCTGCTCCTGGGAAGGTAGGGAAGAAAAGAGGTTACTAGTAATAGGGCAGCAGCACAAAGGGAAAATTGTACACTGGAAGCATTAGTCTCCTCGGCGGTGGTGTGGCCAGACTGGTTTAGCAGACAGGATGATAGATTGCTTTGTCAAGGGTCCCAGGGTGTGCCCTGAACTTGAAGCACTTTGTTTATCTTGAATAGAAAGGGAAAAGCACAGACATAATCGATGTCTAGTTTTTTAGGAGGGAGGAAGAGGTAGAGGAGGGAGCGAGGGGGTGGTGGCAGGGAGAGGCCCTGGCTGTGGCTCTCCATTAACAGATGAACTTGGCTGAAGTCCAGAGTTTGATGAGAGAGTGTCACAGCTCCAGAGCCGGCCAGCCTTTTCAATAATTTTCTTTTTTTTTAATACCTGCTGACTGTACATCAAATGCTCCCAGGTCTTTTGGCTGAAGGCAAGAAGGGGGGTGTGGGGGGGAAAGACACAGCTCCATTTTTTCCCTCTGAACCAGTTGAGACCAGTCCTTTGGCCACGCACGCAGGTTCTATCATCTTTCCTGGCTCGCTGTTGGGAAAAAAAAGAGTTGTCGCCGTGCCAGTAACCTGAGGGCCCAGGACAGGAAAAAAAAAAAGGGGTTGCTGTTCTGAGAGGCAAGCTAAACTCGAGAGTATGAGAGCAGGAGGGTCGTGTGTGTCTGGGAGATTTCAGAGATAGCAGGAGTTAAATTGAGGGGTGAAAAGCATCTGCAAGGCAGTGCCTGCCTGGCTGGGGGAGAGCTAACCCTGGGGCTAGACCCAGTGCAGGTCCACAGCTTGTGCACGACAGCACCTTTTCATGGGGGCCCCCACCCATTCCAGTGACTTTATGGGAAATAAAATCAAATTGGTCCCCTAGTGCAGACCCACGCTGGTTGTGAAGGTGGCTGCACTTGCAGCCTTTATGCAGCCCTCACAGAACATTGCTGGGCCATGCCCGACACCAAGGTGCTTTGTCGGCTGGTGAGAACATAGACAAAATGCTGTGGTGGTGATAATAAAGACAAAATCCTTGTAATGCCGTGATGGTGAGAATAAAGACAAAATGTGAGATCTTTACTGGGTCACCGTTGTTTTTACTTAAAGTTCCTTGCTTTGCAAGAAGTGGATGTGGTGGGCATGAGGCTGCAGGGATGCTCCAGGTCAGAGCTTCTTCCCAAGGGTGCCTGGCTGGGGGTGTGGGTGGCCCCAGAGCGCCTGTGACTTGGAAACACAATCTGCATTCATGGTTGTTTTGGGTATTTTCATTTTTTTGTTGTTTCCGATTATGCTGTTTCTGACAGTTGTTCAGCTACTTACCAGTCTTGGCAGGAGGCTGAGCCTGTAACATCCTGACATTTTTGCTTTTTAACAGGCCAGTCTCATCGTGCTGGAACAAACAGCAGCTTAACTGCGTTTCACTCTGGCTGATTTGAATAACCTGTACTCTGGTCAAACAAGAAACTCCTCAAAGGAAGAGCTCGACGCCTTGTTTCCCGTCATGCTGATGGACGGTGGATTTCAAAATGCTCGGAAAGGGCATAGCTGGGAAAACACGGGCTCCCCCCGCTGCAAAGGGCAGCGTTTTCAGAGGTGTGAAGGGTAGGTTGGGGTGGGTTGGGTCACCTGCCTGTCCTCTGTCCCTTCAGCATGTTTCCAGCATCACGCCTTGCTGGGAATTACGAGGTTTGCTTGGCATTAGAGGCTTTACGTCACGTAGCTTGGAAAGTGGACACATGTAGGGATGGCCTCTGTTAGTTGAAGCTTTGCCTGAGCACCTTGCTCCATGTGGGCATCCAGGTCTGTGAGTCCTAGTTTTTGAGGTGGCTGAGAATATCACATGCTGCCATGGTCTGAGAATCCCAGCCTTGTCTCCTCTTGTTCCCCTTCACGTTCTTAGCTAGCAGTTGGTGATGTGCACTGCACTGAGCTCTGCTCTGTGTGAGGAAAGTACAAAGGCTGGGAAGAGGCTGTGGGATATGGCTCCACAAGGCTGAGTGCCAGGGCTCTGGGTCTGGAAATCTCCTTCCTTACACTGGTTCTTCCCTGGCTCCTCATGTTTTATGGCAGACTGTAACTGGTTTGATGGTGAGCTTCCCGGGGATTTAGCACCCCTGTGTTTTTTCCCAGGCGTCTGTCTACGCACGTGCGCAGCTCCTGTGTGTGCAATGCCTGCACAGGACTCCCTGTTATCTTCTGATCAAGGTGTTTACAGCATCCATTACGTGAGGACCTGAGTGCCTCAGAGATGTTAATGAGCACACCCTTGCACGGCCAGGGCGACAGAGGCAAGTGCTGTGGCACAGGTGGGGTGGCTCGCCCCTGGGTCAGGCCCAAGACCTGCAGCAGAGCAGGGATGAGAGCCCAGCCTCAGTGCTCTTCCTCCCTGCTGGTGGCTGGGCATAGCTGGGAACAGAGCAAAGATGTTGTTGCATCTACCAACACCTTGGTAAGGAGTCCACCTCGCTTTACCTCTGGCCCTGGGGAGATGCAGCCCCGTGGTCTGGGGGGCACGTGCAATGCCACATCCCCATGGTGAGATTCACCTGTACCTCTGATTTGCAGGGGCTCCCCGTGTTTGGGCAAAAGGCATTGCTAGCAAAGGTGGGTCGTATGTCCAGGAGACAAGGTGCTGACCTTTGGGTCAAGTACCTGTGTCTGGAGAGCCCACAATAAATATTGTACAGTGGGAACAATGGGGCTGTAACAGAGCTGCGCCCGAGGAGGCTCCGGCCGAGCAGCCGGCTGGCTGAGAGGCTGCCAGGGGAGCGGTGTAGTATTTCTACTTCAAACTGATTGAAACGTCGACTAAAAATCAATGTTGTTGACTAGGGATAATTTACAGTTTTCTCGGCGCTAAGTATCCGTGCACGTAAGGATGCGCTCCGGGATGAGCGCCGAGTGGTCCGGGCGCGGTGCTGAACCAGATGCATTATAGGTCAGCTCTTTATTTGTTTCATCACGACTTTTACACAGTTGTCGTGTAATTTATGGCTGCTTTCACGTTGTCAAACATTTTCATTGCGGCTGCTTCTTAACACACTCCTGACACAAACACGGCTGCTTTAAAGACACTGTATTGTTTCATAATCTGAGAGGAGGACTATAAAACATCAAATTACACTATCTTCAGGCTAATCTAAATGCACTACAGATTGAAATCAGAGCTCATTTGTCCCTGATGCAAATTATTAAGTTCTAATTATAAATATCCATTTAATTACCCCATACATTTTTATTCTGCAGACCTTCTCAGCAATTCTGTCTGAGATACAGTAGATGTATAGGAGAAAATCTGCAGTAATTAATGTGCATTTCCTAAATAATAAAGAACAAACATGAGCCACTTTGTTCATAGATGACATATCCGCACACACATTTTTAGCTATCCGTGTCACGGCGGCAGACGCTGAATGCTAATTCAAAAATAAATGGAAAAGACAAAAATTAAAAGTTTGGGGGGTTATTTCCCTCTCCCTGCCTGTTGTGGAAAGAGCTGGGTATTTCAGTGCCGTGTGTCCCCTGGGAGAGGAATGAAGGTGGCTTTGGGAAACACAAGATCATGTCCCTGGCTCCTTTTTCATGGAGGTGCTGATCCTTCAGCTGCCTTGGACTGGAAGCCCCACAAATCCAGATGCAGTTAAACAAACTGAGGGAGCCACTCTCTGCTGCTCCAGCCTCTCAGTTTCATGCCCAACAGCAGCTGGGCAGGTTACAAAATCTGCTCTTGGGCACCTGTAGGGAACGTTTGTGGTCCCCTCCCTGCTTCTGTGCTCATGCAAAACCCAAGGGCAGAGACAGACACAGAGAAAATGTTTGTGGGGACAGATCGTGCTCAGAGTTACCCCAGGGGTAAATCAAATCCAGAGTGGCTTCCCCGCAGCCAGGAGAGTCACTTGGTAGGCACAGCGGTGTAAAGGAGCTTGGGCTCAACCCGTTAGGGTGATTTATGTTCAGATTAGGAGAGAGCTTTGTCTACCAGCCACTGGAGTCTAGGAAATAAACTTGGGAGAAGGTGGCAGAGTTGAGCCTGGATACAAGTGGTGCCTGTCAGAAATCACCAGAGGAGCACGTGTGTGTTTCTGTGTGTGAGTGTGTACCCACACATACATGGGGTGGAAGTCTGACTGCATGGCAGTTGATGTGAGCATTGCCACAGGCTTCATTGCACTCCCTATTTATACCCATATTTGCATCTGCTTTCTGGGTGATAGAGTAGGCTTTCTGGAAAGGATACTCGTGTGCTATCAGTAATTATAAACAGAAATTAGCTTCGAATTTTCTCAGACATACATTCCACTAAAGCTCCATTCATTTAATCAGTTAAGAAGCTGAGGGGCTTCAGCAGTCTCCTTAATTCCCAAATAACTTTGTCCTTATTTATTACAATCGTTTTATCTCAAACTTTGTCCTAGAGTCACAGGGCACTAAGAAGAAAATCGTAAAAGTGTTGGTAGGAGCTTAAGGACCTTTATATAAAGAAACCAGACAGAACCCAAGCCTGATTTCCTAAACAGAAAAACAATTACCTTGGCTTTTCTAGTGACAGTATATTTTTTGGAAAGATCAGCTTGTCTTTTTGTTTTTGTTGTTGTTGTTGTTGGTTTTTTTTTTCCCAGAATCACAATTACTGTACTGCTTTGAAACATGTTTTTTATTATAATTCCTCTGCAGCACAGTCACTGGACAGATAATACTTCTTGAGATTTTGCATCTTACCATCTCTATTATGCAGTAACTTAAACAGCAGCCTAACTGGGTAGTCAGAGGGTGAGGGAGCCTCACTGCAGGCTTGGGAGTGCTTTAATTCCCACATGATCTGCTTTTACCTGGGCAGCTGAATGTCTGTCTCTGCTCAAGTTGCTGCTGTCTGGAGCAGAAAGTCACCCCACCACCCACACTAGCTTTTCACAGCTCAATAGTATTTACCTGTAGTTACTATTGCTATTATTGCTGCTATTATTATTATTATTATTATTATTATTATTATTATTATATTCTCCAAATGCATCAGTTGTTAAATTGCTGATGGCCAGTGGGGTGCTCTGGCTGGGACTCACTAAGGGCTCACCCATGTCAGGGTGTGATACATAGATTATGTTTACTGTGACATGCTTTGTTCTTGAGTGAGGCTGTGGCAGTGGGGCAGGTGATGGATGAAGATATTCCACGTTTTCATTCTCGTCCCTGTAGTTCCAGATCTCCAATACAATGAAGATCATCTTGTGATACAGAGGATTTATGTGCCTGTAGTGGATTTAGTGAAGGTGTGATAGTCCACTGCTTTGTGGTATTTTTGGTTGCATTTTGGTTTATCTGTGACCTGGCTAAACACTTGGAATTTGTTGTGAAAATCCTGGAGATGCATCTACCATCCAGTTAAATAATTTTCCTGGCTGAAATACCTGGTCTGTTTTTCATCTTTGGGCCTCCACAGGTCAGTTGGGTGAAATTCACAGAAGACCAAAGAGAATCAGAATAGTATGGGTTGGAAGGGACTTCAAAACTCATCTGGTTCCAACCCTCTGCCACTGGCAGGGTCACCTTCCACTAGACCAGGTTGCTCAGAGCCTGATTCAGCCTGGCCTTGAGCACTTTCAGTGATGGTGAATGTGCATGTGCTGTCAGGGATCTCAATGATTAATGCTTTCAAGAGGCTTCCAAGATGCAAGTGAAGCATTAATTCTCTTAAAAGTCAGGTTTGCTGTAGTGCCTTTACACCTGGGCTGTGGGGAGTGGAGTCAGGGCATGGTAAGGATGGCCTTCACCCTTGGGAGAGCTGGCTTGTCACTATGGCAGAAGGATGCTTGAAGCTTCCTACTGTTCTCTCCCATAGGTCTCACTTTCCCTTTTTTCCTCCCCCGTGCATCCACTTAAATGGACAACTGTGGTCTGTATGTAGGTTCTTCTTACTTATTTTATCTCCTGAAAGACTCCAACAAGCTTTTACCCACCAAGTCTATAGAGAAAACGGCCAGGCAATTTTTGTTTCAATTTAGGCGTCTCTCCGGAGCGCTAGTTCCAGAGACTGATCAATAGGTTTTATTGTAGACCTCACTGTCTCTAAAAGCACCGTGACCTTATCCTGTCTAAAAATAGCATTTGCTCTTGCTGCCTGCAGAACCTTGACCTGTGACAACCCATTTGGAGCATAACTGACACGTGCAGTCAGCTGTGCATCCCAGACCCTTGCACGCCCCGGGAGAAAGCTCCCCGTGCTCCTTGTAGCCCTTGTTGAAAAGAAGAGGAGAGAGAGAGGGGTGTGGGGGTGGATGAGGTGCCCTAGTCCCTCAGAAATCCCAAAATGAATGAGGGTTGGTCTTTTCCAAGTCCTGGGCGAACCCTGCTCCAGCCCATGGGCAGTGGGAAGCGAGCACCTCTGAGCATCCGTCCTCTTCTTTTGGGAAGAGCCTTGCATGCAAACCCAAAGACACATTCACATCAGCACCTCGTGCCACATCCCTGGGTAAGCTCCTGAGCTTTGGGAAGTGCTGCTCTGGAAAACACTCTCCATTGTTTCTAAGCTGCTCTTCTTACATTTGGACAAAAGAAGATCAGCTGATTTACACCATTTCCTGGTCAATGGGTGTGTTTAAGGCAGTTCTCAAGGGCAGAGTGAGGGGGGAGAGCTCAGCATGGATTTTGGTGACTTCTTGATGCAGCTCAGGGGCTTGAAGTGGCCTCCAGGTCCTTCCTGCCTATGGCAATGTCAGGCAGAGAAGAGCCCTGTTTCACACCTGCACCCTTCACCAGAGAGGGCTTGTTTGGTGTCTCCCGTGCAAATGAAGGGATGTGGGAGAAGAGGAGCCTGCAGGGACCCTGGAACCACCCCTCCCTCCCGCTGTGGCCGGCTGCCCAGCAAGGGTTAACCATCCTCCCCGGTGAGCAAGGTCTGGTGCAGAGCCTCTGGGAGATGAAAAGTGAAGCAGCTATGATTGCAGAGCTGTAAAAGGTGGCATTTTGTTCTCCCCGCTAACAAAAGCCAGGACTATTGTTGCCTCTGAGCTTGAAAGAGAGGTCAGGGTGGTATTAGTGCAGCTAATCACAGGAGAGGCCGGGTGGGCTCGGGCGCTGCTGGCGGGGCTGGGACCGGCCAGCGCGGGCTGTTCCCAGGCGCGGGTTCCTCTTTGGTTACACAAAATGTCCGCTCCCGCTCCCCTCATGCACAGGCTATTATTAGCCGGTGTCACTCGGTTATCTGAGAGTGGCGCTTTTAGCTGCCATCTAAGTGCTTGACACTTGGGTTTACAGCAGATTAAATTAATTTTTAGGCTGGTTTGGCTTTACGGGGTGTAGACAAAGGGAGCAGCTGCCGTGGAAATGTAATCTGGCACTGGTGAGGGTGGACAGCCCTAGCTGGTCTTCCCCTCTGCCTCTGCTTGGAGGGTCTCAACGTGCAGGGGACAATTTCGTACCTAAAACACCATCCCTTGGAGCATGGGCACCTGCATCCCCAGCTCAGTGCCGGGCCATGTCCCTATTAGTCAAAGCATGTTGAGATGGAGAGTGTTTGTATGTGACCAGCTGGCAGGCACAGGCACCAAACTGGTGCTTATCTTGTGTCTGTCCAAATGCTGTAGTGCAGAGCTCATGATAAATATTATTTACTTATTGATGAGTCTGTTGGTGCAATCCATTCCTTTTGCTCCTGGGCATGTTGTCTTACTTTTTTTTGGCTAAAAAGCAGCAGGCCTTCAAGAAGATTTTGCACAAGTATTTGCTGCCCTAAAAGCAGATCAGGTCAAGAAATTAGTCAGAAATGGGACTGACTTAATTGCCAGCTGTTGCTGTGGGTGACCGGCAAAAGGGACGGTCATTTCAAGTGGAGATAGTGGGGGGAAAGGAGTTTAAAACAGGGTCAGTGTCAGAGACTTGAGTTCTTCTGAGCCAGCTGTGGATGGAAAAGTCTGGTTGAAGACTTCTCCCCGAGGTCTTCAACTGCTGCTTGAAGGGCATTCTTAGACATTGGATCTAATATCACTCTATCTTTAAAGTTAGATTGAGAGGGATCAAAGACACCTCTCAAGATCAAGACACAGCTGGCCCTGCTCCAAAACTGCTTCCTCAATAACCTTCCTCAAGAAGAGAAGGGTAGCGTCAGGCCAGGAGTCGGCAAGGTTGTTTGTGTCAGGAGATATTTTTCTCTTTAGCTGGCTGATGAGGTTCCAGGGCAGCTGATGCCTTGTGCTCCTGATGTGAGGTGTCAGACCAGTCATCACCCCAAAAACCTGGGAGGGTGGGATTTGTGGGGCAGGGGAGCAAGGTTAGCCCAGAGCTGGGGTGAGCAGCCCCTCCACACAGAAATAGCAGATGTTAAAGAAAGCAATGGCTGGACTAAAACTCAGCCTCTATCTTAAATTCATTGCTGTCTTTTCTTGTGGCTTTGGGGTCAACGACTGGCATATGCAAGTTCCATTTTCCCTGTGGTAGCTCAGCATTGACTGGTGTGCAGCTCTGGCAGGCTGGCCTGCTTTCACTTGAATCCTCAGCACCGTTCTTCCCACTTACTTGCCCCCTGGCATGGGAGAGTCTCTGTGGCTGTGGTTGGTGTGCAGGGTGCATTTCAGGGGAGCATGCACAGGTGCTGCGTGGGCGTCGCTATGGAAGGAGGTGTGGGCTCGGAGGCTCCAGAGCCGAGGTTTCCGTGGGTAAAGGGCAAAGCAGAAACGCCTCTGGGGTTTCTCTGCCCAGCCCGGCTTTTGGGTTTGATCCAGACGAGACTGATAATCGCTTTAAATTGGCCACCTTTCAAAGTGAGGGCAGGGCAGTGGCAGGAGAAGGTGCAGGGCCGTGGTGAGGGTGCTGTGCAAGCCTTGGCATGGGAGGCTGGTTGCCCCTTGCAGCCTTTGGCACGTTGAAGACCTCCCTGAGCAGCCTGGAGGCACATACAGCCAGTCCGGCCAAGTCTTGGTCCCTGGTGCTTTCCCTCGTTCCCTGGGGGACTTTGGGAGAGTCACAAATAATTCAGCTTGGTGTGGTGCAGGGGGAGGATTCTGTCTCATTTCAGCATGTAGAGAAAAATGAGAACCTTTTTTGGGTGGGTAAAATATTTACTGGAAAGTGACTGGGTGAATTTAGCTTTGGCTGGCAAAAAAAGAGAGAAATAAAAAAAAATAAATTTTGAAAGCTTTTGGTCATTGAACCAAATCTAAAGGATTTTTATTTTTATTTGCTTTTATTTCATTTCCAATCTGTTTTTCCCTCTGAATTTTCTCTTTGGAAATCAAATGGAAAATCTGGTTTATGTCCTTCACTAATTAGGAAAACGGAGCTCCTATGAAGGGGATTATGTTTAACTTATTAATGACCGCACAACGATTTGACAGCCTCCATTGAAAAAGTTACCTGCTCATCTTGTCTTACTTAGAGTTTTGTTCAGTGCTGTGGCAAGGTGGAGATTTCATATGGATTTTTGGGCACATCTATAGGTACACCTCACCTATATGCTTTGCCAGTAAAAGTTTTGCAACAAGTGGATAATGTGTTTTAATCGTCCCAACAGACCAGCCCAGCGGTAGCATTGCTTTGAAATATGTGTTGTTGGGGTGGAAAGCCCTCCTTGTCCATGATATTTAGGGAGTTAGGAGGCAGATTTTATGGAGTGCTGACTGTGCTGCTTTCCATCTTGATGGGGGTGTCCAACAACCCTGTGTGTTGGCCTGGCCTTGGGGAAGGTGGTGGTTTCTGCTCTTGCTAAGAAGCTCTTGGAAACCTGGTTTTCCATTCCATAACTCTCAGATTTAGATTTGTTGTTGGGGCTGCAGTATGTCAACCCAGTCAAATTCGAATCATGTTTGCGTAATTCACACCTCACGTCTGATGGGATAAAAAGTGTTTCCTTAAATTAACGAAAGCCTGTAATTATTTTCTTCTACGTGTTGAAATCGGAGAGGAAGGCATCTCCTTGAATTTTATCCTTTCTATAATTTGTTTTAGCTGTTGTTTCAGAATAATTTAGTCATGTATTTATCAGGAACTGGCAGCATCTGCTAATTTTCAGAGCCATCACAATGATGGCAACATAAAAACTTGAGGCCAGAAGTGGGGCCAACACCTTATTTGCAAGCAGTCACATTTATTTTGGTTCTAAGGCTGCTCTGTTAGCAGAGGAATATGGTGTTCAGCATAATAAAGAGTATGAAAATTTGGCCCTGAGCAATCACTTCTGCTGCGCTGGGGTCAGATTGCGGAGCCTTTACTCATCATGGTAAGTATTTATTAACCTTAGGAGAACAATGGCTGTAATGAGATTACCTGGGTAAGTGCTTATCCAGTCGGGAAGGAAGTTTTGGAGCCTGGGTCCAGTGGTATTTTAAGAGAGATAAGGATAAGGAGGGCTCTTTGCTCTGCAGGTCGCTTTCCTACCTGTGCCTGGCAGGGCTGGAGGGCAGCCCGGACTGGCCTTTTGAAGTGGTGGTTTCACTCCGTGTTGTCTTTCCCGGATTAGCATGCTGAGAGGGAGAAAAAGCAGAAAAAAAAGTCAGTGTTTGAGTGACGTGGACAAAGTAATTGACTATCAGTATCAAGAATTACTGCACAACCATGCAGGGGACAAGTCAGAACATACCTTGACAAAACCCTGCAACAAAGGGCTGCTCAAACACACCCTTCAGTCTCGGGAGCTGTAAATTGAGCTTCAATTCCAGGGAAATACTTTTAGGCTTTGTGTACGTTTTTGTATCTGCTCACAGCGCTTTGGTGCCACTCAGGAGGTGACTGGAGTCCCCAAAAAGAAGCAGCAAGCACGGCGCTCAGCCAAGCACCAAGATCAGTTGTTCATGCTGGTTCATGGCAAAGTGGCTTTAGTCTTCACAAATCACATGGGATTGCTCTGATTCCCACCTCATTTTTCCATCCAGCTCTGTGTACTTCTCCAAAAAATTTCAGAGAGGTGAAACAGCTCCTCAGTCATATTTTAGTCCCCGTTTTTTCTTAAAAGGGAGAAACAAAGAGGGGGAACCTTGTACCCTGCTGTGTGAGTGCAATGATCGTTCCATGAGTGGCTCCACACCCATTTCTTCCTACAGGTTAGAGACACATTTTTGGCACTGGACACGGTAAGCGTTCCAACATGTTTTTAATCTGCGGCTCTCACGTCTTTAAAGGTCTGGTGTCGTGGCTCTGGTTGCGTGCACGTATTTCAAGGTATCTGGGTAGTGCAAAATGGGGGTAAAATAGCGTGACATGAATTTAATCTGTTGGTAGGAGTTTGCTCTGTGTTTGTTCTGCCTGTCCTTCAGTGACACTTGCTATGTCCTCAGCTTTTTGCTTGTGACATTAGATGACTCTTCTGGATTTCCTGGTGTCTGGCAAAAGGCTAGTGACAATACACTGTTGATACTTTCTGCATTTATTCCTAAATGCTGAAACCTGTCAACTGCTTTTACTGGGCATGCAAAGTGAAAAGCCTTGGATTGTTCATTTTCTACCCAGCGTGCACCTAGGTGTTGAAACACAGTGCCAAAAAGAGTGGAATTTTGTTGAATCGGGTTTTTGATCAGACTCCAGATTCTGATTTAATTCCTTCCCCATTTGCCCAAAATGCAGACTGTGCCAGTTGATTTTTCCCCCTTCTTCTCTGAATGGCACTGCCACAGTCTGAACGCAGCCAGCCTCGTGATTTCTCAGATGCTTTTTCTTAGAGGCAGAGCCGTAGGAGCAAATGTCTGGGGAGGACCTTCCAGGTCACTGGGTACAGTCTGTGGCCTTCGACATCCAGAGGTGCTGAAATGGCTTCACGTGGCCTCGTTTTTTGTTCTACTCAAACACGCTGAGATGAGAACAGTGCCCGGGGTGGAGGCAGCGGGTGAGGAGGAGGGAAGAGGAGATGGATGATCCCTCTCTTGTTGTGGGAAGATTCAGCAGTTGCCCTTGGTCCTTTCACCTCCGCGGGGCCGTGCGAGGGTTACAGCATTTGAGACGTTTCCCAAAGTGTCAGTGTTCAGAGCACCATTAGGAAAAGATGAGATGAATGACCAAAATGTAGGGGCAAAACAAATTAGGCAGTTCAAAAGCTGCAAACAAGTCATTTGTGGGGAATAACGAAGGCTTGCGGTTGTGAGGCCGTCCCATCTCCAGCCCATTGCCGCTGTGTTTATAAATCAGGGGAACAAAACGGGAGCCCTTGTTAGGCCTGGGTGACATTAAGGCTGCATTTAGCTACAGGGTGTAACACTGGCTGCTGTAAAATCAGAGGGATGCTTGAGCTGTGCTGCAGCTCGTGTTGAGATGACAGCAAGGCTGTGCCTTTGGGACTGGCTCAGACCTTGCTCGGGTATCGCGTTTCCCGTTCCGCAGAGAGGGAGTGTTCAGCTCCATAGGTCCAAGCCAGGTTTTTCCCCATTTGTAGCTCTCCAGTTCTGCCTCTTGAGACATTGCTCCAGCCTCTCCCTGACTAATATCCACTGACCTCTGCTCCCTCAGGGATAGACCCAACATGTCCCCTTTAGGCAGCGGTGCCTCCTGTCCCCTGAAACTCCCATCTGTAGGGTCCCTGGACATGCTGAAACCCTCCTGTTTATCCATGTGCACCAGGAAACCTGACTGGCTGGTGTAGGTGCTCCTAAGCGAGCAGTATTATATTACCCCACATAAATGTCACATTAATGGAGCATTATAACCAAAAGATGCTCGTAGATCACTCTAAACCATTTTAGGCATCTGTTATGCTTCTGTCATCTGCTCTTCACCCATTTGTTTGTGTTTGGGATGGGAAGGACGCTGCCAGGAGAGCCTGGAGGGAACCTGGGGGGAGGTGAGAGTGGGCTGGAATGATGAGCAGCCCACCTCATGTCTGGAAGCTGCGCTGGGGTGAAGCCCAGCTCCACCAGACGGTTGGACATGCTGGAAGAGGCGTCACAAGCTGCAGCTTGGCTTCCAAGGGGTGTTGATGGAAAGTGCTGACTTATCTGAGCTGGCTCAACGCCTCCTGAAAGTCCAGTGTAGGCACGGGGGGAGCCCGAGCATCGGAGCAGCCAAAAGCCCACGGTGCCTCGTCTGTGACGGCTTTCTAGATCACACCATGTAACACAGCCCAACAAAGGGCTTTTAAATCCTAGTCAAGAAGACAGACAATAGAAGGTCAGAGTTTAAAAGAGAAAGTGTGCCTCAGACTGATGTAATTCCCCTTCTCCCCCCTTTTCTTAGTGTGAATCCTTTGATATTTGAGCAGGGAAATCCTCTTTATCGGGAAACTCCACCTCCTCTTATCTCATACTCCCTCGAAAATACTATCTGCTCTCCCTCCTTTCAGCCTCCCAACCCAGTTTGTTGTGGAAGCCTCCCCGCACGGGCAGCACTGCCCTCCCATCCCACCAGGTGTGTGCAGCAAGGCTTGGGGCTCCACACCGGGATTTGCTGTGTGTGAACACCCTCTGGCTAATGATTCCTGTGGGGATCCATGCTTGCCTGTCCTGGTCAGGATCATCCTGGGAGCATACGGGGTCTGCAGATGAGGTAACCCCAACCTGTTGTGACACTGCCCTCGCAGCAAGGCTTAGGTGATGAAGCCTGCCCATATTTACCTTTCAGCCCAGCAAATAAAGGTCTCCCTCACCTCCTTGTACTGTGGAGTAATCTCTTTCAAAAAAGATGGAAAATCAGCCATGTGGAGTCAGGCCAGAGATCTGGTGTCCTCTTTCTGGTCTGTACAGAGTGAAAGCCCTTGGAAGCAGCAGAAGACACAGAGCAGGCAGGGAATTTCCTATTCCCTGCTGTGCTCTCTTGTCTTTCCTCTCCAGCATTGTGGGTTGGGCTGGAGCATCCCCAACTCTTCCCTCAAGGTTGTACCCATCCCTTCTGGTTACTTGCATGTATTTTGCCTGAACAGAGACTTGGGAGGCTGCATTACATTGCTGATTGCATCAGATAAGTTGTGTTTCTTAACCTCCTTGCAATGGGCTCCAGTAGGTCTTGTTAGGACTCTTCATTTGCTCTAACAAACAATTGCAAACCTGGGGAAAGGAAACGTCCCTGTGTGTGCACTCAAAACCACTGGGTATCTCAGCAGAGCTGCCATAGCTCTGGAGACCAAATAGGAGCTTCTGTCCCTCTCCTGCCCTGTGGAAAATCAGATTGTGGCTCTGACCTGAGCTGTAATCAGAGGACCAGGCTCTTTTTTCACTCGAGATTTTCACCTGCTGTGACTCTGGATGTCAGAAGGTGCATTCTCAATGTGTGCTCACATGAGGCAGGCAAAGGTGCCCAGCACATCTTTGTGAGCAGAGGACACCAGGTAGCTGTCCTGATGTCCAGCTGGTGTCAGTGACTGCTGGGGTGATACCTGAGGAGTTTTGTTCTTTCCACATCCAGAGGAGTCAGTGAATCACCTGTAGTCACACCTAGGGCAACCCTTGTAAATCAGATGGGATTTGCCAGGCCAATTTGCACCAGCAGCTGTTGTAATCCTGAAGACTCATCCCTGAAGTCATACAGGATTGGCCACTTAATTTTTTCTCCTTAAGACATTAAAAGTGACTTTTCCAGTACATTGGATTTTGGTATTCACATTGCTGTCTCCCCTCCCATTGGCCCTAAACTGCACAGGACTGGGGGGAGAATTCACAGGACTTCCCAGCAACATTTTGCAATCTTCCCAGTCAACTGCGCTCCTGCATTTCCAACTTCTTATAGTCTGGAAAAGAGATTGGCTGCAAGAAAACTGTGTCCATGAAATGGTGCAGAGTGGAAGGAAATGATGTCAGTAACTGTGCAGTTGATGTAGATTGTAATTCTTGCAGCCTTCAGTTCCAGCCCAGATTAGCACTCCCTTAGTTTAAAATAACAAAAAGGGATCTGTCAAAATCGGAGCAAAAATGTTAGTGTGATGAAACATGTTAACAGGTAGCCATTAGCACTTTATGTCTGCATGAATAGTGGCTGGAAGTGTTTTTTTATCGGTAACAAAGCAGGAAGGATGGGCAGAAAATGGCATTTGATTTTAAACTGACTTGTTGCTTTAATTGGAGTTTTTTATTGTCATTACTTCGTGGTCATGGCATGCTCTGAGCTGGAGAGCTGGCCTTGGGACACAGCTGGGTTTCAAGATTTTTGCCAGAGAAGGAGGAAAGGACCAGATAATCTGGACAGGACTTGTTTTTCTTGTTTTGCTCTTACAAAGTGTTTGAGATACCCAGCTCTGGAAGAAGAGTGAGGGGATAGCTGTGGTGTGGACCGAAACGTGTGTGTAACATCCAGGGCTGGTCAGTCCAGGAGTGTGAGATGTTCCTGCTGCTGAACCATGGGAAAATCACCACATTGAGAGCAGCTCTGGGTTTTGCTGGTGCTTTTGCTGGTTGACATTTGACTGATCGTTCATGGTCATTCCTGGGCATCAGCATCCAGTTGTGTAGGGGAATGAGGTAGACATTTACCGGAAGAACTAAAACAAAAAAAATAATATAAAAAGGGGAAAGAATAATAAAGGGGGTCTGTGTAGACACTGGAAATACTTGCCTCAGAAATTAAGGTAAATTCTTTTTGATAGTGTTGAGGGCTGTGGAGGAGAGGGCATTGGCTGCATCCCACAGCAGCAGCGTGTGCCAACTCTGATGGCTGTGTGGTGACTCACCCTCGAGACCCGTCACAGCCCTGCTTGTCTCTGTTCCCACCCTCTTTGACCATCCAGTTGGTGTTTCCTCTGATGCGTGGAGCTCTCTGGCATCCAGCTTCTGCCAGTGTGGAGGTCCTTGGGGGAAAAAAAAAGATTTAAAAAAATGTGTGCTCTTGCTGTCTCCCATGGACCCTTCCTGTTGCATCCCTTGAGAAACATGCCTTGTGAAGGTTTTGTTTGTGTCTCAGCAACTGGCAGCCCTTCTTGTTAGTGGAAATGTCAGCCCCTGGCTGATTGTGGGGCTGAGTCTCCATGTCTCACTGCAGGCAAGGAGCTGGCCTGGGGCAAAGCTTCTCTTCCACTCGCCTCTCTCTGTCTGCTCTTGGGCCCATGTCCTGATAAACATGAGTTACCTCCTATTGTTTATTTATACAAGATTTTTTGGGGAGACAGCCTGACGGCAGTCAGTGTCTTAGGTTGGTTCTTCATGGATGAGCTTAGCAGCTGCTCAACTACTTTTGCTGTTGATTTTGGGTTTGTTGTGAGGTTTTGCTCATGGGTGTGTATGTGGGCTTGGGTTCTGCTGTAGGGAGAGACATTGGTGCCCCCTGTGTAGCCTAAAAACCTTGAAAATCTCAGCCCTGGGTGCAAAATGTGCCTTTTGAGTATCAACACTTCCTTCCTTCCCAGAGAAAACAGAATAGTGCTGGCAGTTGTAGCACAGTTCTTTTCTTACGGGAGCTCTGAATTAATGGCAAAAACATGGTCTGGACGCTGCTCTACAGCCTTCAAAAAATCTGTTTGTTTGTTTTTCCCCCTCGGCGGGCGCGAGGACACTTCCCACCTTTCTGCCATATGTTCTTGGATCCCTGCAAGACGGTAGCAGGGTTTGCACCTGGACAGCTGAAGGCCATGGGTGGCTCTGTGGGACCCACTCTGCCCTCCTTCCCACGCAAGCTAAACCGATATTTGCCTCCCGCTGAACCGCACAAGGTTTTCTCCCATATGCACTTCAGTAGGTTTTAACTTTTTTGTCTTGAATCCAAGCAGTTTTAATCAACATAAACGCTTGCTGTGGGTATAGGTTGCCGCTTTTAATAAAGGGGGAGCTTCCCCCCACCCTCCCTACCCTTTCTCTTTCTTCTCTTCTTTCTTTTCATCCGTTATTTTGCATTCTGCCGCGCGCGATGAGCGTTTAATCCCTGCCCTTCTGTCTGTTGAGATATTATGTTTTTTTAATAGTGCTTGTTTATGACTAAGGTCAAAGACAGTATTTCAGAACAAAAATTAGAGTTAGTTCATAATTGAGTACATATGTATGTTACTGTTTATTTTTATAGTTTGCTAATTTATTTTTAAACAGCTCGGTTGAGCCAACATGTTTATAGGTCTGTTTATCACATGTCTTGCCAGTCGGAGTGCTAAAAGACACATGCTTTTCAATAGCACAGATCCGAAGTGAAATTAGATAATACCGCCAGGTAGCAATTTAATTACATTAATTGAATGTTTAGGTTGAAATGTAGTTTTGTAAAGGCTATAATGGAATACATTTATAAGTGTCTGCATATAAATCTTGGCATTTAAAATGTTATTCAAGCCTGCTGGCAGGGAAATGAAACTCCATTGAGTGTTTTTGAGGGAGAAATTGGGTATTTCACTATGAGTACTGCGCTTGCCATCGCTTGGGGTTTGGGCCCTGTCCCTGCTGTTGGGAACCTCTGTGGGTGCCCCTTTCTTTCCAGGGGGAGTGGCCTGGTTAGGAGGATGCATGGCCTGATCCAGAATGATGGAATCAGGAAACAGCAGCCCCTTTGAGATAAAGGAGTGAGTCCCAACAGAGCAATAAGGGGTGAGCTGGTGCTCGGCAGGAGAGTCCTGTGCTAGCCAGCGTGGAGAAAGCGTTTGTCCAGCTGAAACCAAGTCCTTGTGGTCATGCACTGAGTGATTTCCCAAGTTTGCCAGCTGCTGTACTGGATTGTACCTGTGGGTTCTGGCTGTGGGCTGCCTTCCCTGTCCAGGGTGTTGCTAAACAGCTCTGGAAAGGCAGCTCAGGGGGAAGCTCCACTGGAGAACAGAAGCTGTGAATGAGCCACACTCTCCAGCCCGGATGAGTATTTAATCCTCAGCGTAAACATGTATAAATAATGTATTGTCAGGAGAGGGAAAGGGAAAATTCCTTTGGTTTGACAGTGCCCAAGAATAGCAGGCTTGGTTGGGTGAGGATGGGAGGAACTACTCTGGCACTCTTTGGTTTTCCTTACACCATTGCCTTTTGTATGCACCCATTTCCAAGCAAAATGCTGAAATCATGGTATTTCTAGTGGGAGTGGGCCTGGGCTTTTTGAAGATCTCTTCTAGCATCCCAAGAGCTGAGCGAGGTTTCAAAAGCAAAAAATAAAAAGGATCAAGAGGTCATAGGTGGATTTTTATCGGGGCTCAGGGAGAGATAAGGGGTAACCAGAGGAGAGTCACAGCTTGTGCAACATTCTTGTGCCATGATGGGCGATCTCCTTTGGGGTGCCTGAATGCCAGGAGGGATGGAGGAGGAAGAGGGGGGGATATACAAGACCTAAACATCCAGGCAGTAGGAAGTGTTTGGAATTACAGTGGTGGCAAGCAGGCCCCTGGCATTTCTTTGTATTGCATGCAAGCCAGGAAAAATGCTTCAGGCTCAGCACAGGGATCTTTCCATCTGGTTTGTGCACACACTTGTGTGTGGGAACTTGACGCCTCTCCTTCCTTGTGTTTATCTGGGTTGGGATGGTCAACTGAGGTGTGGAGTTTTTCCCTCTGCTCTTGAAGGGTTGATGTGTGCTTTCAGCCCCTTGCCAAAGCATGAGTAACTTTGAAATGTGGGTTCTCAAGTCGAGGTGCCTTCAGTGAATCTGGCATTTTTGGCAGTCATGGATGGTATTTTGGCAAAAGCTCCGATTTCTTCTCCATTTTTTGGATCAAAGGAGGATTCCCTGTGTGTCTTGATGGACCTTCATGGTGGGGTTTGGCCTCATGGGTCAAGTTCTGCTGAAAAAACAGCACAAAGCTATTGCTGGACAGGCTTTGATGCACATACTAAAATATTCACCTGTGTTAATAGCATTTGCTTTCTTGCCCTCTTACTTTCCCCACCAGTCTATACAGTGATGATTTATTAAGGGAGTGATACACATTTGAACATGGGGTGGCTATTTGTCCCCTCCTTTGGTAACTTGTGACTAACTGTCTTCAAAAGCTCTTATCAGTGGGGTTTTCTCATCTCCTCTCCTTTTAGCTGAAAATAAGTGACAGATTTATATTTTTTCATCTTACAAAGGCTCACCTCTGGCTTAAGACCAACTAGGGAGAGCTTGTGCTGCAATGAAAAAAAAGATAGTCCAAATCAGAGGACTTTCAATGAAAGTCACAACATAAAACTGAAGCTGGAGTGGCCTCCACCAGGTGATTACCGTAATGCCGAGTGCTTATTGCTGGGCTCAAGGTTTCCAAACGCTTGGGAATGATTCCAGCTTGTTTGGGCTTGGGAACAAAACCTCTCTGTGATGCTGCAGCCAGGGTGGAAGGGATCCAGGGAGATCCTGGGAAGCGGCACAGCAACATCCCCGTGCTGAAGGCTTGTTTTAATGACTAAAGCTAACAGAACATCCCATGGCATTGCAGTAGGAGTGTTTGCAGGCTCAGTTCAAAATTCTCATTTCAAAATAATCAGTTGTGGCCTAAAAGCTGCCTTATTTAAGGAAGGAGACCGAGATGTCGGACTGCTGCATTAAGGATGCTGAAGTGGTACCTGTTTTAGGATTAGACTGCAGTCTTTTTGGGTTGGAGAGCATCTTCTTCAGCCCTGATTCTGCTGCCATCCTTGCAAACAAAACCAGAGTTGTCTTTGTGTCAGTTTTTGTCTCAGGTGACTGAGCTGGTGTGGTAGAGAACAGCTGCAAACACTCTTTTGAGGTTTACACGGCCTAGGCCTTGTGAGTTGAGTGCAGGAGCCAATAAACAATCTCTGCTGATGGTCTTCTGTTACATTTGCAGGGGGATCTGTGTTTTTTAAGATCTTTTTTTCCCCAAGTCTTTGAGGGTAAACCACTTAAAGGACTCACAGAGCTGTATTTTCTTTACAGTAATGAGGCATCATGACATACCAGTTGTGGGAAATCTGATAGACTTGGGAGACCCTAGGAGGGTAGAAAATTACTTAATTTACTTTGTGTGCAATAGTCTTAATTTTCAACTATTTGAACAACTGATTGCTGGGGCAATCACCAGATCTTGAGAGTTAAGATGTTTCCTGCTGGAACTGAGCATTAGCTAAATCAGCGATGGCAAAACGGAGGGATTGCCCACATCCATCAGAGGGTAAAGAGGAGAAATTAAATCCCTGAACCCGTGCTCTGACGCTTTTTGTCTTTTGTGGGGAGGGTGAGGCAGGTGAGGCTCACCTGCTCTGGTGGTTAGTTACCCAGGTGAGGAGCTGGGGCTGCGTGGCTTTGGCGGTGGCTCTGGTTGGCTCTGGCAGGAAGGAGCTGGGTCTGGTTTCCTTCTGAGCTCTCTGCTCAGTGATTCCCCTGGTATTTGCTCATTGTGAGTAAGAGTGATAAAATCTTGTGGTGGAATTACATTATGTCTTGGGTGCTTTCTTTCCAAATTAGAAGTAATCCTACGTGTCTTTGACCCATTTCACGGAGACAGAGGGCTGGATTCTGCTGCCTGTTTTCTGTGAGCAGCTGGCTGAAGCAAACAGACCTTGAGTAAAGGGATTAGAAACCAGCCCTTCGTTTGGGTGAGGTGTTGCAGTCCTTGGAGAGTCCTTTCTTGAGCAATTTTTTCCCCACAGCTGTGCACAGGTACCTGCTCATAAAGAGACCAGTGGCTTAGCTGACAGGGATGGGAACAGCAGCAGCAGCAGAAGTGCAGAGCAAGGCAACCACAGTGATGGGACCCATTTTGTTCACCAATTTATGAGCTTGTACTGGAGCAAAACCGACACAGGACTTCTCAGTTTGAAAACTCTACGCCACTGAAAAAAAAGTATTTGAAATTGTTCAGAAAGGCAGATGGGCATGGATGTTCAGAGACTTTCTTCTGCCTTTCCATGCCAGCAGAAAGTGAAAAAGTGAAAAAGTATTTTCTTATTAAAAGAACCCTGAACTGGACTATAAAATGCAATACTAATTTCTGAAGGCTGAGAGCTGCATGAGTGAGAATATTTAATTACAGTGGCAAAGTACAAACATTTCCTAGGGAGCATTCATTGTATTAAAAATAATTATTTAATTCAGTGGCTAAAACATACATCCTGCTCCTGTCCTTTTTTAGTGGGCTGGGAATCCGATCCCACTTTTTATTTTGCTGAAAACCGCCCAGCAAGTAGGGAGGGTAGAGGCTGGAGACTATTTATATAAACAGAGGCTTTATGTTTCGCTGTGGGGATGGTGATGCTGGGCTTGCACGGTTTTGGTTTAGCAGAGGAGGCGAGGACTTTAAGCCGATCAGCTGATGCAGGGGGCCCGAGTATCTGACTGCTCCAGCGATAAGTGTCTGTACAAATATTTATACAATCCCGATAGTCTTTTGAATTGCATTATTACAGCACAAAAAGCTGTCAGATTTCCAGGCTTTCCGAGGCGTACTTCTTACGAGGCTCGCGTTCGTTTTGTCAGCGGACACGGGCGAGCTCTTCTCGCGCTCAGAGCCGGCTGGACCCGCAGCACCGCCCCGCTGGGAGCAGGGTAGGTGCTGAGCCCCTGCAGCACCCAGCCCCAGCTGATAAGTCCTGTGAGAGCCTGGCTCTGTTAGTTCAGGCTTAACACTGAATTAATGCAATCCTGTGGCACAGGGCTGACTCAGAGCAGCCACGGAGTGAGACTGCGGGCTGAAGAAGCTCAGAGCAAAGGGTGATGGATGGAGAGGCAAACCCTGCATTTGGGAGACATTTCTTTCCCAGGCTGCAAACTCCCACCTGGAATGCTGCTCGTCCCCAAGGTCACTCATAGAGGGCCTGATCCCAAGTCTGTTGCTGGTGGTTGGAGACTTCCTATCAACAGAAACATCACATCAGGCCCCATATAGGAGAATGACAGTTGTCACCCAGAAGGAGAGGTTAAGAGGTTTTTGTGGCTTACGTGCACGTAGAGGTAGATGGATTTGGAAAGGTGTAGAGGAAAACTCACCTTGTGCCTTTTCTGCTGGAAGTTATTCCAAATATCCACGTAGGTAGATATCCAGGCATTGCTGGTGGTTTGATGGTGATTCACACTAGATTTGTGTTTTTTCTTAAAGCTCTCTTGGAGCCATGGGATTACAGGATCCTACTGGCGCTCTGGAATAGAATTTGACAACAGGACTTCAATTCCACTTCAGATCCGATATATGCAGGCAGGGTTCACACTGCTTGCTGCCATGAGGCCAAAGGGATTATTCCAGATCTACAAAACCAACAAGAGTTTGAGTCAGTGGTAGGGAAAGCTGGAGGCTTCACCAAAGTGACGGGAATAAATGGAGCGCTGTCAGTGGAAAGCAGTGGCTGTCCTAGAGCAGGGTTGGAATATATCAGTAGCTGCCCCAGCCCTGGCAGAGAAAGCTCTGTTTTCACATGCTGATAGTGATTGCCTGTTCTACTTATTTGTAAGATTAGGAGTTTGGAAAATATTTGCAAGGTTGTGAAACCACAGTCTGGGGTTGCTGAGGGCCTCCTGGTGTCCTTCAGCATCACAGTTTGGGACAGCCTTGGTTTTTAGGGATGAGTGTGTGTCTTCTAATAGCTGTAAGTGTCTCTCCAGAGGTTTCAAAGGAGTGGGCTCTTTACTTCCAGTGCAGCATTTGTTTGGTTTTAGGGCATGTTTTTCCCCAAGGAAAGAAGACTAGCAATCCCATGATCAAAGAAACAAAGCAAATTGCTGCGGAATTTCTGCTTGACAATATTTGAATACAAAAAAAAAAGCAGGGTATAATTTTAGTATATAATTTATAAATGAGTCATGTGTGCCTCAGCTCTGGCCTCCTGGAGCAGTGTCAGGTTCAGCAGCCAGAGTAGCAGGGAGCAGCCTGTGTCAGCCCATCACCTGGGATGTGGTGCTGCACAGGAAGCAGAGCCACGAGGCTGCTCCATCCTCATCCCTATGGTGAGCCCCTCTCCTGCTGCAGCACTCTGGCTTGGACAGGTGAACTGCATCCAGGAGAAGGATCAAGTGACTTGGGGAGGGAGAAGTCACCTCCTGATGCTTGTGGTAAGGAATAAAGCCAGGTTTTCCATAGTGGCTGGTTAATTCTCTGTCACCGTGGCGTGTCCTGCTCCTGCAAGCTCCCAGTGCTGCAGCATCCCTGCTTGGCCAGTATCACTGGACAGACCGTGCCCAGCACAGCAATATGGTTAGCCAGATAACAAGGGCATTAACCCTGTTTTTCTGCCCAGGTTCTAATAGGAATAGCCCTATTCCTGAAATTGTACTTGCAAATGTTATGTCTAAGTCATCTCACTCAGGTACTGCATTGCTGCTGAGCCTGGCTGCAGTGGGTGCAATGGGGTAGACCCCTCCCTCCATGCAGTTATTTGAGCTCTTGTGGGGCAGTGCTGTGCTCGGAGAGGCTTTACCAGGATAAGAACAATTAGGGCTGGTTTTCTGAAAGTAGTAGAGTTGTGCTTAAAAATGTCTGTTGGGCTTGGAAGGGCTGCATGTGTTTCCCTGGCAGCCTCCTTTAGTTTCCAGCGGGGATGTGCTCTGCTGCTGCAGCATCCCAACTTCAGAGGAGGCAGATGGAAACAGTAAGTGCTCAGGGCAGCTTTCAGGCAGCATTATTAATGTCACAACCCCAAAAGGGAGTCTGTGTACTGTATTGCTCGATGTATAGTGTGGCTGGACATTTTGTTTGGTGTCTCACAGGCAGCACAGCTGGAGCAGGCAGGTTTTGTAGCTTGTCCCTCTTGCTGTTTCCTCTAGTGCCAGTAGCTGTCTGGATGGACACAGTGGCATGGGACATCCTCACCATGAGTCCAGAAGTGGTGCCTGTAGCAACACACCACTTTGGAGAGCTTTTAAAAGCTCAGCTTTAGAGGAGATGGAGAAAGTAAGTGCAGAATTGCTTCAAACAGCTTAAAAATGCGGATGTGTGGCAAGAAGGCATGTGCACTGCTGCTGTTTGTGACCTGATCCTGATCACCCATGTGCCCTACTGAAGGGGGCAAGGAGCTGCAGGTGCTGCAGGAGCTGCATCAAGGGGATGGATGGCTTCTATAGCTCCCATTTTGGTGTCATCCAAGGCTGTGGAAGCTCAGCAGTGGTGGGTTCTCTGTAAGAGAGCTTAAACAGCAGCAAAGCTGGAAGGTGGACAGGGTCCAGAGGTGTACATTCCAAAATCGAGGGCCCAGCAGTTTTCCTCAGGACTGCGACTGTTGCTTTGTCACTCTTTGAACAGTACCAAAGCCAGCCCCTCAGTTCTGTGGCTGGTCCCTGCAGACTGTCCCATGGACAGCATCTTACAGCACCTGCACTTCTGTGAGGCAGAAATCAAAGCTGTGTGCACCTGCTTGCAAACATCCAGGTACTGACTCAACACCGTGAGCGGCCTCAGCATTGAACTGGCAAATCTGCTTTAGAAAATGGCCTTTAATCACAGCAAAAGCTTCTCTTCTGTCCAGGTGGTGACTGGAGTGCAGGTGCAGGGGAGGGACTGGAGCTACATCAGTTGGTTTCTCAATCTCTGCCTGGTGCAGGGGGTGGTGAGGTGTGCTCTGGGGACAGCTGGGTGACAAGCAATCTGGGACATGCCATTCAAGGGCTGATTTATTATGACTTTGTGAGGATTTTTAATGTATCTCTCTTTACTCCAAGCATCTTCTAACAGTGGAACATGCCCAAGTGGACAGACAGACAGACAGGTGGTGGGATGCTGCCCCAGCAAACCCCGCTGGCCGCACACCCAGCTGCTGCCCCACGCGTTGCCTCAGCAGGCAGATGCCAGCGTTGCTCAACGCCAGCAGGACCCAAGTGCCTGTTTATTAACGGATAAGATGGTCAGGCCCCCACACGGCTCCTGAGCCGGCCTGTGCAACTCCTGTGGTTTCCAACTGTACTTATCAAGGGAGGGGGCAGCCTGCCCAGCCAGGGTGTTTCCTCTAATCAGTATTTTCACATGCCAATGGCAGGCAGATGTGCAGGGGGCAAAGGCTCGGCCATCTCTCAACAGCTGCTCAGGGGAAGGAGTCACCTAAGGCAACGCTGGGGAGGTGGGAAGAAACATGTTGCTCAGGGAAAGTAAATATTCCCCAGGACAGGGTAACACGGGGGGGAATTCAGACACACCCTTGGCCGTGAATTTTCACTGTCCCATCTAGAAGGAGCCAACTCCTTGCAGTATTTCCTAGCAATAAGTTCAGTTCCAGAAACCCTTCTTCGAGTCCCCTTAGAGGCTTCTGCTATTGTCTGCCCTGCATCCCCGAGCCGCCGCGGGCAGTGCGCGAGAGCGTCGCGGGCTCAATTTAACGGCATCTCCCCTGCTTATCAGACTATATAATAAACATGGCTTTTAGGGGGGACTTTTTGGGGAGGGGTTCGAGGCAGGCGGTGAATGGAGAGGCCAGACACCATTGTCTGGCAAGAATGTGAGTCGCCCTGGGCTCGCCTTCCAAATTGTCCCAGCACCAATCCCCCCTCCTTTGCGGGATTTCCTTCTCCAGCCGGGGTTTTGTTTCGGAACAAGCGTTGGTCAAACAAGCTTTTGTTTGCGGTCAGTTGCTTGGCACACATACACCACTTCTGGTGGGGGACAATGAGGAAGCTGTTTCGGGGGCAGCTGCGGTGGGACTGAAAGGGAATACTGATGGAAAAAAGGGCGCGGGGAGGAAATAGCTGGGTGGAAATTAATTGGGAGGATCTTATGAAGTCTTGGTGCTCTGCAGCGGGGTTGGGAGAGTGGTCCGGAGTCCTTCGATCTTGCTGCCTCATCCCACTCGCTGCCTCGTGCTGGTTTATGTGACTTCTTCCCCCCAGGATACCCCACCTCAGAGCAGAAAGTTGGCCAAAATATTTGTGACTATGCATCTAAAAAGCTTTCTTTCAGAAAGAAGTAAACTTATTTACAGCAATAATAGAGTTTAAAGGAATTGTATAAGTGAGACCGACTTCTTTGTCAGCAAAAATTGCAGCAAAACTGTTCATAGATGACATTACCTAAATGACATTACGTACGTATGTCCTTTCTTTCACATTTCCTGTAATCCTGTTATGGCATTGTCCCATTACCTCAGGCACTGTCATCTTTAAATGCTGTCAGATCTTAACTGGATGGCCAAGGACATCAGAAAAGGATTGAGGTGAAGCTGATGGCAATTTCAGACCTGTTGTATATATGGCCATCTCCCAGCCTGCCCCCAGTTGGGGTGTTTTCTGATAACACATTCAGGTGAAGTGATGACACAAGGACTTGTACATCTTTTATGCAGCTGCTGCCCATCCCCTCCGCATCCAGCACCGTTTTTGGGAAGTGCAGGGTGTCAGGCACAGACAGAGTGTTGGAGGTGCTGGAGGTGGCAGGTACGAGCTGTGTGCTTGTTGGAAAGTGCTCCCATCCCCAGGAAAATGAGGACCCAGAGGTCAGTAGATGGAATGAGCAACTCTTCTACTCCCTGTACAGCGTTCGAGGCATTAATGACCATTGCAGAGCACACAGAGTTCCTCAGACTTAAGTGCAACCTCTTGGTGTTAATATTTTTAATATTATTGCTCTTACTGTGTTACTGCTAAAAACTACACGATGCCAATTTCTTTTACTCCAACCACGAATGGGCCTCTGTGACTTTCCAAAGCGCTCCGAGACGTGGCCCAAATGGGAGAACTGCTACTTCTGCCCCTCACCTGCTGAAACATTCAGTGCTCTTAAGCCCGAGGAGTGGGGCGTGTTGGCGTGGAGGCAGTTCCTGTTTCCACTGGCAGACCCTCTCAGCAGGTCACAATAGTGGTGGCGATGGCTGCCAGCTCAGGGGGCAGGAACTGTCATTTTGTTATCTCTGGGTGCAATGTTCTGCTCTGAGGGGTTCTGGTCCCCCGTGGTGCTGCTGGACCTGGGTGCAGTGAAAACAGCAGCAGCCCTGAACCTGAAGCACTTGCTGCAGACAAAGGTCTGTGGTCAGGCCTGCACAGATGGATGGGGTTGTCCACCTTTGGCCCTGTGGGCTGGTTTGCCCAAAAAGCAGGGCTGCTCTGTGTGCTGGCAGCAAGGGAAGTGATGCCAGCATGTGGCTCTCAGATGGGTTGTCCTGGCTGTGTGGATGTAGAGGTGCTGCTGGCAGGTCACAGCGTGCCCTGTGTCCTCCTGTGCCCTCGAATGAACAGCAGCATGTGTGGTAGCATCAGCAGGTGGTGATGGAGATCCCACCCTCCTTGTGAAGAGTCAGAAGAGGAAGACTCATGGATGAAGAGCAGGAGAGTGTCTCATGCAGCCACATCCATTTGGCCCAGCACAAGGGTTAGATAGCACCAAGGCTTCGTTTAGTCCCAGGGATGCTAAAGAGCATGGCCTGGATCCACAAATTTTTCTGCTGAAAAATAACAATAGGACAGCCCCTGGAATAAGAAAGGATATTTTGATATGACCATGTAGCCTGCATAGGAAGTTGTTTGCTTTATCAGGTGAAGGTATGGGGTTTGTTTGAAGGCTGTTATTGGTGTCTTAAGTGCTGGCAGTTACAACATCTAATTGCATTTTTATTATATATAATGAAAATTAATATAAGCATTTTCATTATAAGCAAGAAAATGCTTATATTGCTGAAAATTTGGGTTCTCTACAATCTGTTTTATATGCTTAAAAACTCTGGTTTTCATTTAGCTCTTTACCATCAGTGCCATCTTAATGCATCATCCAAGGCCAGTCCTCAGATCTTATTCTCTGCTAGTCTGAGGCTGTGAGTAGGCAGAAATGTCCATGCCAGGACTTGCCTCATGAGTGCAACAGCTCTGCCTCCTTCTCCTGCAGGATATGCTAGAGCCATCTCACCTCTCCGTGCCTCCCACAGCCCCAGGAAGGCTCTCCCTGGAAAGGTCTCAATCTAGTGCTTCTTAACTGGACATGGTTTGTGAATTGTTGCCCATCTGGCTACTGAACTGATGGCATTTTGGATGCTGGAGGACAATTTTTCTCTCCTTTCCAAATCTCTTAATAACTGAAGATTTGGGGTGTAAAAGCACTAACTGCACACAGTTCACTGGGGTTTTTTTCAGTCATAGCTTGGATTTTTTCCCCCTATGGGCACAGGAATCATTTATAGCCGAGGTGGGCCGAGTTTGCAACTTATTAATCTCTCCCTCGCAAGTGGGTTGAAAAGAGACACCATGCCTTTATCAAAAGCCAGGCTAGCACAAAAGCCTATGCAAAATCATCATCAAATCCTATTAGAGGTGGAAAATATCTCTTAGATCATCTCATTCATTTCCCTGCCAATGCTAGACAGTTCCTGAGAGTTAATTTTCTAGCGTCTGCCGCCAACTCCCTGTGTGACTGCGGGTCTGTCATCTCGCCTTTGGGTTGTCACTGTAACTTCCACGCATTTCCATGCATTTCCAAACAAGCCTTGTTTTGTTCAGTCATTGCCTGTGTTGCTGTTTGCCCTGCATTAGGTGTTATCAGTGGTTTCCACTCTGGAGAGCATCACCAGACGTTGCTTGTGGCTGGAAAAGGCATCCTCATGGGATGGGGCATGCTGGGTGCTAAGGGAAGCTCAGGAAGTGCCATCCCCTGGGCAGGGGCTCCATCCTCTGCAGCCACAGGCATTGGGGAACTGAAATCACAAAAGGAGATTTCTCTCCTGCAGTTGTGGATATGAGTTCAATGCAAGCAGATCGTCCCCCATAAAAAGCAATTCCCTTCTCCCAAATCCTGCTGGTACCACCTTTGATAAACTCCCACCTTAAAGTTCTGGACTGGCGGTGACATCCACTCAGTGGGGAGAACTAATAATAATAATATTAATATTAATATTAATAATAATAATAATAATAATAATAATAATAATAATAATAATAATAATAATAATCATCTTCTAACACTGAAGCTATTTATAGCATTAAGCAGATGCAGATTTCATCAGGGTTTGTTTCAGAGAAGGAAATGACATCTAGGAGCAGGATAACCTTACTTGTAACTTCCCGGCAGCGCTGGCGGCCGTGATTGAATTCCCCGGCATGGCAAGGGTCTGGGCAGCCCTGCCAGCGCCGGAAAGGTCAGTCCAGAAACTGTCACCCGGAAAGCATCAAAAGCAGGAGCTGTCGATAGCGACCTGCATTTGCAGAAAATCTGAGGGCTTTCTAATTAACTGAGGATCTCTAAATTAGAGCGAAGCCACTCGACAAGCCCCCTCGTACGCCTTAAGTGTCAGGGCTCAGCTGATCGCCGCATCTAACAAGCGGCTGATTTTTAACAGTAGCTCTGAGACTCAATCAGCTCCTAATGGCTCCGTTTCAAAACGTTTCAGTGCATTTTTCATCTCTTACTCTGGAATTTATGCTCTTTGTTCCCTGCTCAAATATTCTGGCGCTCTTCCTTAATTTCAGGCTTCTGCCTTGCGACAGCTCCTCTGCCCTAACTAGGCAGCTCGTTGCCTGCCTTTCCCCGCATGTGATTCTCTGCCGTGGCCACTCGCTCTGCTTTCTAATCAGCAACTTTGGAAATTCCACCTCTCTCTCCCCCGTGATGTATAGGTAGTGCTGCGGGGTCTGGAGTTTCATAATTAGAAGAAAACCCATGTTTAAGCAGGCCTGGTGTAGTAGCAGCTGAAAAGCGGTTTTATTTCAGTTTTAAGATAGGGAGCCAGTTTGGAAATGCACCTGGTTTTGACTTTCCTCTTGCTGCTGTTCCATGGTGCCACAGATTTGGGTGGTGGTGCTCCTGATTTACACCATGGACAATGAGATTGACCCCTCCTTTCAGTTGCATTCACAGCAGAGTTGGATTATGCATATTTAAACTGAGGGTTTCGAACTGCTGGGAAAATGAGTGGGGGATCTTTTCTTTCTGACACGTAACTCCTGCTGCCAGTAATGAGACCCATGAATGCATCCTTGGGAAGGCAGCAGGATAAACTCCCACATAAACAGTGATTGGGAACAGATAAATTCCATTCAGGAAGGCAGAGAGTTAATCAGCAACTCTTAAAGACTCCTCCGTGTGTGTTTATGTTCCAACGGCTTATCCATATCTTGGCAATTATTCAAGTGAAATAGAATATAAATTCCACAGCCTAATTTTTCTTTGAAAAAATTTCCCCAGGTAATCAAATCCTGAAGTGCATCTTCTATTTCTGTGGTTTTATCAGTAAATCAAATTTTTATCATTTATCAGCAAAAGTTAGATTTAAGCATCTTCACTGTAATGTTTGAAAGATGAACATTTGTTTCAGCGGGTACTGTGCCAATCAATAATCTTCCAGCTTGACTCAGCTATCAATTATTGCTGCAATTATTTGTCTAGTTGGATATTTAAAATGTCATCAGAAAGAGATGATTACATATTCCAGAAAGCAAGGCACTGTATAATCAGATGAACTGAATTCAGTTAAATGTAGTGTGGTACTAACCTGTCCTTCAAAGCTGAATTCTGCAGCCGCGACTGAAACAACAGCTTTCTGCATTATTGTAAGGAAACGGATCTTAACCTTGGAACGGCGCGTGTTATTGGGGTCGGGTAATACTCGGCGAGAGGAGACCTTGCAAGCCTGGAAATTGAATCAGCCTTACTGACATAAAAGAGGGAGGTGGGGTTTGGTTGGGTTTTTTTTTTTTATTCGGAGGGGGGAGGGCTGGTTTTGTTGGATTTCATCTGCAAATCTATAAATAAGGAAATCCACTCTTTTATCTGCCTTTCTGGGAGTTTCAGCTCCTGAGCTCTGAGCGCCAAATTTCCGCGTGCCCTTTTTGCATTCCGTGACTTGATGTATGTGTGGTAAATACTCTCTGTGCCCCGAGAATGCAATAAAGCTGTAGCAATTCTTGCAAGTCTTACATCCTTCCAAACTCCAGATATTCGGAGTATTATATCATTTTCAACTTCAAGGATATCTCAGCGATGGAGAGGAGACAGAATAAACCGGAGAAGACCGGACAACTTTACGACACCTTTTGGTCCTATTTGCAAAGCGGAGAGGGGAAAAATATATATAATTTATCGATTCTACTACTAATACTTGCTTGTGCAAGTTATGAAACTAAACGTTGTAGGATCTGGTTCAGCACTTGCTGTGCTTGCAACTCCATGGTGACATTGAACTTGCTCAGGGACAGAATAAACCTTTGCCTTCCTGGCAGATGATTTGCAGGGGGAGGTGTCATTTGGGGGGGACCTGCAGTTCCCCTGACCCACTTTGTCAGGATGGTTTGCTGCTGGCTAAATATCATTCATTTGAAAGTGAGAGGAAAGCAAGCCAAAGGAGAAGGCTGGGAAAGAGGAGAGTCTAAAGAGGATTTGTTTTGGGAAGGAGATAGTGGAATAAGGCTTCCGAGGAGTTCCTCAGCCACTGACTTGGCTGAGGACTGGGGATTTTCAGCTTCAGTGACACCCTTCCCGAGGCATTGGTGGGAGCTGGGGGCCGTGGGCTGGGGAGGGGGCGTTGGTGGTGTCTGGCTGATGAAGAGGGCCAGGAGGGGCTCTCAGGGACCACTGTATCTCCTCAAGATGATGAACACACACAGCTTTACAGAGCCAGTCACATCAAACAGAGACACTAAGGTGGGAAAAATCAGCAAAAGTAAAGCAAGACCATCAGTACTGAGGTGACTTGATGGGCCAGCCATGTTCTGGCAGCAGTGTCCCTGCTGGTGAGCAGCAGTGGGAAGGTGCCAGCCCCACTTTCTCCCTGGGATGGGGCTCAGCCGTTTGGAAGCACACTTCATCTCTCCAGGAGAGCCGCCGCAGCCTCCAGTGAGGTCCTGCAGCACTAATCAGGTCAGCAGGCATTAGCACTCATCCCGGGAAAGCGGTGTCCTGGCGTTGGTCTGGGAATCTCTGTGTGTAAGAGATACTGAGTGCACGGTGTGCGCTGCAGAGCAGCATCCACGACTCCCCCTCGCCTGTGCTGGCTGCTGGCTGCACCACTGAGCGGTGCAAAAACTGAGATACAAACAGGGAGAAACACTCCCTGCCCCACACCAGTGAGGGTGACCCGAGATCATCACATCTCCTTCCTCTCCTTCGCAAGAAGCTTTCTCAAGTGTGCTCTGCCTTTCCTTCAGACGCTGCCAGCCAGGGAGAAAATGGTAGAAAGGGGAACAATTCGTCGCGTAGGTGTATGAGTGAATGAAATGATTTGGAAGCTCTTTGTAGCTGTGTAATTACAACACTGCATTCAAAAAGTGAATTATTGACTTGATTGTCCCCAGCAGCCACTGGGTAAATGCATAATTACGGACTGTTGGAGCCAGGTTTGCTGGATAATCAGGTGAGGCTTTGATGGTCTTTTTGTGGGAGGGCTTAGATGAGGCTTAGTCCTTGGTGGGTCCAGGTGGACCTTCCAGCAGGGGACACACCTGGTGCTAGGTTAAGTCCAGAGGAGCTGATTTAGCGGGTGTCAGTCCAGTGATGCCACTCCTTTTTAAATCTTTTACAATCCCTATGGCTGTGCTTGGAACAGACAGTCAGGGACAGGCAGTGGGGAAGATTGTGCATCATAGAAACACAGAATGGTTTGGGTTGAAGGGACCTTAAAGCCTATCCAGTTCCAGCCCCTCTGCCATGGGCAGAATCACTTTGCACTAGACCAGGTTGCTCAATGCCCATCTAACCAGGCCTTGAACACTGCCAGGAATGGCATCTGGAATGTTGGCTATTTCACTAAGGATGTTCTTAGAGATGTGTGATGGTGTCAGTGGAGAGTTCCTCCTGCAGAGCTGAAAACACTGCATAGCTCACTCTTTAGGTCCCAGCACTGGTGTTTGTGCTTACTGGAGCTGCTTCCCACGTGGTGCTGAGGTCTGCATCGCCTCTCTTTCTCCTCCCCATAGTGTTAATCTATAGGGTGCGTGTGATCAGGTCCTCTTTGCTTGAGGCTTTTCTTCTAAAACTCACTCAGAGCTGAATTTCAAGCACAGCATTGTTTTCCCATGACAGGTTTCTTCTGTTCCTCGCTAATCAAGGCGCGACAGATTTCCACCCCCCTTAGGTTTTAAAAAAGCACAAAATCAGTCGCAGGCTGATACCTTACTTGCCAAGTTGGAGCTCGAAGCAGGTTTTCTTGGTGGCCAAATCGTCATTGCCTTGAAAATGGTGACAGACGCTGAGGTCAGGCCATGGGACCCCAGCACCCCATTGAGGCTCCGACAAACCACGTGTTTTGTTCCTTGTTGCTAATGAGGTATTTTTTGGGGGTGGGAATCTAAGTGTGTAGCCTTTGGTTCTGGTTAGAAGAATGAGTAATGTTGAGGCTACAACTAAATTGGTTACCCATGAAATGCCTATTTCTTCTCTGGGCAGGAACTGATCTCCCTGGTCCCACCCCTTCCCACCCACCCTTTCCTCAGGCCCAAAACACTTCTGCTTTGGGGAAACTTGAGCAATGCTGTAAAACCCAAGGAAAGTTTGGCTTTGAGAGAAAATGGGGAATTCTTGGAGTTTCTAGCTCCAAGAATCTTTGACTGGCAAAGCAATGCCAGCTGCTGTTTTATTATTGCTGGAGCTTGGGTTTCTTTTTGAAGTTTGAGGAGTCACAGCATTAATGTTTTGGCCTGGTTCTTCCTTAAAGAGGGTTTTTAAAGAAGGTGTAATAAAAAGATGGTATTACTCATACTTGGTTTGGAATGCGTTTTCCCAGTTTTATTAATATGATTTCAGGAAGTCTAAACTCGCAGGCAGAATAATTATTTTCAAGAATATCAATATTGATATAGCAATCTCAATACTGAATATTGATTTCAGGAATACCTTTTATCAATGAGTTACAGTAAAGAAAATTAGGTAGAGATGGCAGATGGGGCACTGAGGGTCCTGCAAAGCAAAATTCTTCCAGATTTTTTGACGTTTCCATGACTAAGGTAGTCCCAAGAGTCTCCACCAGGCCCTTGCATAAACAGCATGGACTCACTCACGTTTGCAGAATTTTATTTTCAAAGGCAGAACAGCCATAGTATTTCCTGTTTTACAAGCAATACTTCGTCACTTCCTTCAGATTTTTGGGGATATTTTCCTTGTTCGGTGTTTCTGAATCTGATTCCTCTCACGATAAAGAGAAAAGGTTAGGGAGGAAGTACCCTGTTGTACACAAATGCAGCTGCTGCTGATATTTAGTATTATTCCAGTTATTATGAGAGCAGCAGTGACAGTGCTGATGCTCCCAGCAGCTACTTAGGCCCGGTTAATGACGGACCAGGTTAATCACGCGCCTTTTGCAATCCAGAGGATCAGGAGGAGGAATTAGTGCAAGAAGGAAAAAATACGTTTGGACAGTTGCAGTTTCCCTTGTGAACTGATGCTACCAGGAGAAGGTGAGTCACGCCAGAGCAGCTCTTCCTTACTAAGGGAGAAGTGGCTGCTGCAGGAATGGAGCAGGGACCCTCTTATCTCCCGACCCTGCAACGCTTCCTGCGTCCCAACTGTTTCACTTCACTACTTTGCAGTTGAAAGGAATTTCAACAGCATGGATTTCTAAAGAGAGAGAGGAGAAAAGAAAAAAAAAAAACAAAACCAAAAAAAAGAGATATTTGACAAGCCAGATGGAGAATTGAATCAAGTACAAGTGGTAACAATTAACTCAATTTTTTTCCTTCCCCCCTTTAAATATCATAACAACTCCGAATTTATCAGTCCAAAAATCAAGCAGTCAGTTGACATTAAAGCTGAATAAAGAAGTTCCTGGGTTTGGCTCAGGCTGTTCCTCCCACGATTGTTTGGTGGCGAGCAGAAGAGAGGGGGGATGCTTTAACTTCTGTCCTTGCTGTTTGATAGAGGAAGGTGTTTATGTGCCCTGTAGGTGCAGGTAGCCTGGTGAAGACTCTTGCCTTTGCTTACACGCACACTTTTCTTGGGAAGGTCAGGGAGAACAGGAGCAAGACCTGTGGTGCTGGTTTGTGGAGGGATGCTGCTGAGAGCAGGGGCTGGGCTGTCCAGGCAGCAAGGGCCACATCCAGGTCTGCTCGGAGATGTCTCTGGCACGGGGATTTCTCTGAGGGAGTAAATCTGCAGCTGTGAATGAAATCCTTGCACGCACCGTTGGCACATGCGCAGCCACTGCTTACGCTGCCGGTTTGTTTGGGAAAACACTGGGAAAACTGGGGTGCCTCTGGTGCTCCGTGTTTGTGTGCAGCTTGTGCAGTGCCCTGGGGTAAACACACACCTTGTGTTTAATACCCTGCTCCTCAAGCAGGGGCTCTTCCCAAACAGCGTCCTGTGCCGTGGGCCTGGTTAGGTGCACCCAGAGGATGCTGCGTGTGCTGTGTCCAGCGAGCAGCTTTCCTGGATCCAGCCCTGACTTTTGAGAAACTAAGGAAGCTCTTCCAAAGCACATTGGCACACGCATGCAGATTATTCCATTACTCACTTGGCAATGCCTGAACTTGCATGCCTAGCTCCAGAAAGGATTTTTTATTTTTTTTTTTTAAATTTTTTTTTTCCCTCCCAGCAGTGGCATCTAGCTGACAGCTTCTCCTCCCAGCTGGTCTTCTCCCCAGCATCTTGTCTGGCTTTGCTGCTGGTGGCTGTGGAGATGGCTGTGGCTCTTGCTCAGAGCCTGCTCTATTGTGCCTGGAGGTGTTGGCTTGCTCCGACTCGGACTCGGAGCGCGCCGGGTGTATCTGTGAGCACAGCACAGAAGCGCCAGCTTTTCCTTAATATAAAAAAAGCCCCTTAATGCTGAAAGCAGCCATCTCTTCATATTTTACTGAGTAATTGTGCCAACTGCCCTTAAAGACATTCAAATGCCAATATCCATCCTGCTCATTTGTTAACATTTTGCGGATCAGAAGCTAAATCTGTCACTTGTGTGTCACTGGTTAAGTCACTTCTTCTGGGGGCATGGCAGGCAAGAGCTGTTCTGCTGTTTTGGCTTTTGTTTTTTTTAATTTAAGCAGGAGCCAATAACTTGAGAAACACTGGACATTTGTGCTGTAGTGAAATGCTGTGCCTCATCACTGGTCTTTTGCCATCCAGGATGTAGAGAAGGAATAAAAATGTAACAGTGGCTGATGCTTCACTGAGTGAGGCCAGTCAGGTGTCATCTTGGCCCCAGGTTTGTATTTGGGTCATGGTATCCCCATGTAATTCTCCTACAGGGGTAATTTCCAAAGTAGGAAGAAAATGAGCAGTAAAATTGACTGGGAGGAAAAATGTACACACAAAAATGCTAATGGTAATTGGAAGCTATTTGTAAAGAGTTGATGAGCTGTCCAGGAAGGAGAGGGCAACTTTGGCCACAGTCCAAAACCCACTTCACTCGCTTCAGTGGTGAGATGAGAACAGCAATTAGATATTAAAAAAATCAATATATGACAATTAAAAAAATGGAAAATGGATAGCAATCAATCGCAGTGAGAAACCATGGCGGGTAGAGAACAAGTCAGGAGAGCTGGAGATGCCGAGGAAAACTTGTGCCTGGCACCAGTGAGGAGAGGAGGAGAGAGAGAGCTGCTCAGGATTCTGGAGAAGAAGGAAGGGATAAATGGAAGAAGCAGTAAGGTAGAAATTTTTGATAAATATTTCTGCTGTAGACCTGGAGAGCAGCTGTGTTTTGTCTCTGTATCATAGGTGGGTGATGATGGTTTTTTCTAGCTCATTGGTAGCCAGGGAGGGTTTTATATGAGCAGAGAGAAAAAAAAAAAATTCTCCTCCAAAGGAGAGAAATATTTCTAAATAAAAAGGCCCTGAAAAGTTGCACCCAAGGAACCCTGAAGAATCGACATGTGATGCTGGTTTTAAAAAAGCCTATGAACTGGGCAAATGCTTTCAAGAGCTGGTCAGGGTAACGTGGGAGAGTTGGCAACACTTTGCTTATCTCTCCTGGGCAAAATAACTGAAGAACCAACATAAGATTCAATTGATAAAGAATTAAAGGAAAGAAATATAATTTGTGCCACTCAGCCTAAATTTATGGAATATGGATCTTGTCAAATAAACCTGATTTCATTTTTCTAGATGACAACTGTGGTTGATAAATGTAGATGAAATGGACTGCACAGCGCTGTGACATTGCGTATAGGAAGACTGAGCAGTGGTACTGCTAGCACAGGTGATGCAGAGCTGGCCAACAGATTTGGGGATGTGGGGCTTTAAATGAAGAGCTCAGCAGGTGCTGGTGGGGGCCTCAGTGGTGCTTAGTGCTTTGTTGGTGATTTAGAAATTACTAAGCAATTCTGGTTAATTGGCATTGTGCATAAAGCAAAGGTGGGTGCAGAGCAAGAGGGGCAGGTTAATAGGGTGGTCTGGAAAGACTGTCAGGAAGGATGTGTTGAGAATATACCAGGTCCAGCCTCACGTGGTCCTCAGCTGGAAGAGTGGGATCGGGGCTGTGCTTACAGAACTGGGTGCAGCATCATGGAAGGCATCAGCTCTGTGGGAAGCTGAGAGGGAAATCAGGTTCTTCCCAGCATGATGCCAGGATGAGAAGGGCTAGGCAGGTCCTTGAGTAGTGGAGGGGTGGCCTTAGGATGGAAAAATAACTGGATTTTGAAGTGTGCCTCAGTTTCATGAAGAACACCTTGGTGTGTGTGAGGAGCCCATTCATGATCAAGAGCTTTTCAGTGTTTCAACCACAAAACCCCTCAAAATACAAAGAGAACAGGTAGAGGTTAGAGCTGGAGAAGTTCAGGTGGATCCCAGTACCCGTCTGTGAGTGTGGTTGGCTGTGGGAACTGACTGTGGTGGCAAGCAGTGGGTGCTCTCCCTGTCTGCTAAGCTGCTTTGAATAGATTTCACTTTGGACTTTGTGCTCTGCCCTACGTTTGGCGCGGCCGGAGGAGGTCGTGCTTTACTGAAAGACACTGTGTTGGTTACAGAGTGACCTGTACCATGGGTGAGGCTCAGAGGGTGAGAGCTGCAGGTCCCTTTCAGCCTCAAGTTCCTGAATTGAGGAGTAGTCAAGAATGTGAGCTCCAGCCCCAGGATGTGAGCTCCAGCCCCAGGATGTGAGCTCCTGCCCCACTGCTGGTGGCCAAGGAGGGCTGGTTCAGCGGTGACTCCTGACTCTTGGAAATGAGCTGAAAGCCCCAGTGGCATCGCAATGGATGACATATCCCATCACATTGTCCTGGTGGATGCTGAGGCACAAAGAGCCTTATGGGGCCTTCTCCAGCTCTGTCCTTGGCCAGCAGCAGCTTCTGCATCTCCGTGCTGTGAGACCCACCTCGCTTGCCCCATGGTCATGCCCAGATGCGTTTGCTGGGAAGGCTGTGTGGACACAGGGTCTGGCCCACACATCAAGGAGACATCAGTGGATATGGCCTTTAGGTCTGGCTCTTGAGGGGACCCAGATGGTGTCCCAAAAACCCGTGGTGGTGGTGGGATGGGAGCAAGGGAGGGCAAGTTCCTTCCAAACCCAGGGATTGCTGCAGCGGTCTAAGGACCCGTCTTGTTGCTGTGGCTTAGCGCCATAATTTTTGCAGTTTGGCAAGGCTGCATCAGACTGGAACGTATCTCTAGGTGGTGATATGGTCAGTCAATAGCCTTCATAATTAATCAAGCACTAATAGACAAATTAGAAATCATGTCTCTTCAGAGCAGGAGGTGGAGACAAATGGCTGGTGGATTTTAACTGTTTCGCTCCTTTGTTTTATTGCCTGGTTTTACCTTGCTCCCTTGAAAATGGTGGGTTGTTTAGGGGAAATTCTGTACATAAACATGATTTTAAATGTAAATTATTATCTTGATTACCAAACACGGACAGTGAATTGGAAACTTGTTTTTCAGGCAAGCACATGAAGAATAATCTTACATTTTACACTCCACTAAGTCAATGTAGCCCTAATTTTGCCACGCAGGAAATCAATTCCAGTCTTTATAACAGTCGAAGATGTTATGAACAAAGTAATTTTGCAAATTATGGCAAGTAACACATTTATTGATGACTGTAGCTTAGGAATTTAGAATTTGTGAGCACTGTAATATAATAAGGCTGCACTGGCAGGAGCTGAGTGAAATACAGATTATACGGTGAAACTGTAATGCATCATTTGCTATTAGTGGACTGGTAATAATTACCAGTTTCAAAGCAGCTTTTTCCATGTAATCTTTAGTCTCAGTCGTAACAGCCCTTCTCATTGACATTATGATTACACGAGCTGCCCTTATGATCTAGAATATCTAGTTGATGGGAATACTAAAATGTGGTAGCAAATGCTCGATGTTGTATCCTCATTATAAGATAAAATGCTATTTTCTCTGACCTGATCTATAAGGTAGAGAGGCGAGGTAGTGTTTCGTTGTTAGCTCCTACCGTGGTGTTAAAAACTTCCACTTCATTATGATGAAGGAAGATGATATTTTTTCCCCCCCAAGCTCACAAATGAGCATAGGAATGTGAAAGTCCAATTGAATTTCCCTCTAATTTCAGCAGATTTAAGTATTTATCTGTGCTCACATGCCTGGCACATACTAAACACAACAGTGCATTTTATTCCAAGGCAGGCTTCAGGATGAAACATTAAATATTATTCCAAGGGCTTTTAAAGTGATTAAAGTGTTAAATGCCTGCTGTAGACGACTGAGGCTCTTTGCTTGCCTGATTCAGCTTCTCAGGCCAAACGTAGAATAGTGGCAGAGCCGGGAGGCAGGGAGGGAAGCTGGGATGGAGCAGTACAGCCAGTGCTGGATCTCGTAGGATCATGGAATGCTTTGGGTTGAAAGGGACCTTAAAGATGCCTGGTTCTGTCAGGTATCCCCAGATCATCGGGAGGAAAATGCCTTACACGATGCTTTTCCTCCCCTGTGAGATGGGAAACAAGACAGGTGCAGATAAAGCGATGTTCCCTTTCCTTATTTGCCTTACTTGGTTATTTTGGTTATTTTTTTTTAACTTTCCTTTTCTTTGTATTAGACAAATAGGGGAAACCTAATGAGGGCAACTCTCAGTGCAGCCTTTTTACCCGAGAGAGATGCCTAAGGAGCAGATTCCTTGGGATGTAAATGTTGGGTCAGGGCAGGAATATGTGGTGAAGGCCAGTACCACCCTAAGTGCTGATGCCCTTGGAGGGTTCCTGGCTTATCTCTGAGCAAACCTCCGTGTTACTTTTATTTGTTAAAATATCACTAAACAACAGCTCTATGAGAACTGCTGAACAAGGCTGGAAATGAATTTATATCTTTCTTTTAGCTCCAGCTTCAGTTTACCAGCGTTTAGCAAAAAGCATCCATATGGGGCTGGAAGTGAATTATTCACAAAATCCCAGTAATCAATAAAGGCACCCTCACCTTCACCATATCTCAAGCCACTCTTCCCTCGTGGGCAGCCCTCAAAAAGTTATTCATCCCCCTTGTTTTGCCATATATTAGAAGGGGCTGCTTTCTGCTGTCATTATTAGCCGGCTTTTTGTTTAGTTATTTATTAGTTGGTTGCTCTTTTATAATGTCCGTGTTATCTCCAAAAATAAATTATCATGAAATAGAGTTAGCTCACTACTTGCCAAAGTGGCATTTACCATCCTCAGCTTCTTTTCAGCGCGAGAGAAATAATGCGGCTCCGGCAGGGCGCTCGGCCAGGCCTCCTGGCCACCCTCCAGCTCTTTCCCTGGCGGAGCCGCCGCTCTCTCTGTCTTCCCCTTTCCCTGTCCCATGCTTGATTTTTTTTCTGGCCCCCTTCCCTTCCCTTTTCATTTTTATTTTTATTTCTTTTTCTTTCCTTGCCCTAGAGGTAAATCTCTGCTAAGGAGCAGAAGTTGTTTCCTAATTTTAAAACATTGTTAGTCTCAAAAGAAGGAGGAGACTAAAGTGTGTTGATGCCCAGCTTGCTGGCAGTTGTGATGCTTTGAACTGATCTGTGTGGAGTGCTTTTCAGAAGGGGATTTCTTTATTTGGTATTTATTTATCTATTTATATATTTATTTACGTATTTATTTACCAACACTCTGAATGCCTTCAGCCTCTTGCAGCATAAAGTCTGCTGAGTTGGAGCTGGCAGTGATTGACTTTAATACCTCTTGCTTTTCTTACCTTGTTTTATTCTGTGGTTACCTGGCATGGTTCAGTTTTGAACCCAGAGCTGGGCACGGTGGGAGGCGGTGGATGTGCTTGGTGGGAGTTTGGGTCTCCCCGTTGTGCCTCTCACCCCTTCCCATTCGTGTCCCCTGCCTGTCCCCCAGCTGGGATGTTCCTTCCCCGGCTGGGTGTCCCGGAGGAGGAGAGGAGGTTAGGGCGGGGAGGCGAGCGCTCGCCCACCGCTGGACGGCCGGAGATTGACGCTGCTTGTTGTGTTATTTTGCAGGTAAAGATGAGCCCAGCAGCTACACGTGTACGACTTGTAAACAGCCTTTCAACAGCGCCTGGTTCCTCTTGCAGCACGCACAGAACACGCACGGCTTACGGATCTACCTAGAAAGCGAGCACGGCAGCCCCCTGACGCCACGGGTTGGTATCCCAACAGGACTAGGTGCAGAGTGCCCTTCCCAGCCACCTCTCCACGGGATTCACATTGCAGACAATAACCCTTTTAACCTGCTCAGAATACCCGGCTCGGTCTCGAGGGAGGCGTCGGGGCTGGGAGAAGGGCGTTTCCCACCCACGCCGCCCCTCTTTAGCCCTCCCCCGAGGCACCATTTGGATCCGCATCGCATTGAGCGCCTGGGTGCGGAAGAAATGGCTCTGGCCACCCATCACCCTAGTGCCTTTGACAGGGTGCTGCGACTGAACCCCATGGCGATGGAGCCCCCCGCTATGGATTTCTCCCGGAGGCTGCGGGAGCTGGCCGGCAACACCTCCAGCCCACCCTTGTCCCCGAGCCGGCCCAGCCCTATGCAAAGGTTGCTGCAGCCCTTCCAGCCCGGCAGCAAGCCCCCGTTCCTGGCCACGCCGCCCCTTCCTCCTCTGCAGTCTGCTCCTCCTCCCTCCCAGCCCCCCATGAAGTCCAAGTCCTGTGAGTTCTGCGGGAAGACCTTCAAGTTTCAGAGCAACCTGGTGGTCCACCGCCGGAGCCACACAGGGGAGAAGCCCTACAAGTGCAACCTCTGCGACCACGCCTGCACGCAGGCCAGCAAGCTGAAGCGCCACATGAAGACCCACATGCACAAGTCCTCCCCCATGACGGTGAAGTCGGACGACGGGCTCTCCACCGCCAGCTCCCCTGAGCCGGGCACCAGCGACCTGGTGGGCAGCGCCAGCAGTGCCCTCAAGTCCGTGGTGGCCAAGTTCAAGAGCGAGAATGACCCCAACATGATCCCTGAGAACGGGGATGAGGAAGAGGAGGAGGAGGAGGAGGAAGAGGAGGAGGAGGAGGAAGAAGAGGAGGAGGACTTGAACGAGAGCGACAGGCAGGACTATGGCTTTGGGATGAGCCTGGAGGCGGCCCGTCACCACGAGAACAACTCACGGGCTGGCGAGGAGGGCCGGGCGATGCCGGACGTCATGCAGGGCATGGTCTTGAGCTCCATGCAGCACTTCAGCGAGGCCTTCCACCAGGTCCTGGGGGAGAAACACAAGCGGGGCCACCTCCCCGAGCCCGAGGTGCACAGGGACACTTGCGACGAAGACTCGGTGGCCGGCGAGTCCGACCGCATTGACGAGGGGGCCGTCAACGGCCGGGGCTGCTCCCCGGGGGAGTCTGCCTCGGGAGGCCTGTCCAAAAAGCTGCTGCTGGGTAGCCCCAGCTCCCTGAGCCCCTTCTCCAAACGCATCAAGCTGGAGAAGGAGTTCGACCTGCCGGCCGCCGCCATGCCCAACACCGAGAACGTTTACTCCCAGTGGCTGGCGGGCTACGCCGCCTCCCGGCAGCTGAAGGACCCCTTCCTCAGCTTCGGCGACTCCCGACAATCGCCCTTCGCCTCCTCCTCCGAGCACTCCTCGGAGAACGGCAGCCTGCGCTTCTCCACGCCGCCGGGCGAGCTGGACGGAGGGATCTCAGGCCGCAGCGGCACGGGAAGCGGAGGGAGCACCCCCCATATTAGTGGCCCGGGCCCTGGCAGGCCCAGCTCAAAAGAGGGCAGACGCAGCGACACTTGTGAGTACTGTGGGAAGGTCTTCAAGAACTGTAGTAATCTCACCGTCCACAGACGGAGCCACACGGGCGAGAGGCCGTATAAGTGTGAGCTTTGCAACTACGCCTGCGCCCAGAGTAGCAAGCTCACCCGGCACATGAAAACACACGGGCAGGTGGGAAAGGACGTTTACAAATGCGAGATTTGTAAGATGCCTTTTAGCGTGTACAGTACCCTGGAGAAACACATGAAAAAATGGCACAGTGATCGAGTCTTGAATAACGAGATAAAAACTGAATAGAGGTATATTCGTACCCCCCCACCCCCCCCATCCACCCCCGTCCCTGACCCATCCCGCATCCCCGTAGAGGTTTTCTAGTCCCTTGTGATGGAAGTCATGGAAGCTAAGGATATTTGGAAAGTGCTTGTCACCAGCACACCCTGTTTATTTTCTTTTTGTTCTCACCGTTTGAATGCATGATCTGTATCGGGGCAATACTATTGCATTTTACGCAAACTTTGAGCCTTTCTCTTGTGCAATAATTTACATGTTGTGTATGTTGGGGTTTTTTTTTTTGTTTTGTTTTGGGTTGTTTATTTTATTTTGGTTGGTTGGTTTTATTTTTTTTAATTTCTTTTTTTTTTTTTTTTTTTTTAATTTTTGGATTAGACAGCATGTATGGTATGTTATGGCTGTTTTTAAATTGTCCCTGATTAGTTGCTGAGCAAACACGTCGCTGTTTCCAATTCCGTTCGGGAAAAAAAAAAAAACAAAAAAGGAAAAGAAAAAAAAAAAAAGAGGAAAAAAGAGGAGAGGAGGAGGAGGAGGGAAAAAAAAAAAAGAGAAAAAAAAAAAAAGAAACAAAATCAAACCCGAGAGCAAACAAAACCGACCATGCTGCATACATCCTGTAATACATATCATGTACAGTTTTGTTTCGTGACGTGCAAAGGAAAACTCGCTGTGGGTGACCCTCTGCGGACAGGACCGATAGCACCGAAGAAGCGTTGTGTTAGCCTAGATCGCTGTCTTAAACCAATAAACCCACGATTGGAGCCAGAGTTCCCCTTGGGAACATTAAAAAAGGCCTTTAATTGGGAATAACCGACTGCCACCAGTCAGGAAGAGGTAGATTTCTCTTAGCATTTGATTTCAAACACACCCACCTACCCACCCACCCACCCCCACACACACACACACAGATAATAATAATAATAATAAATAATAATCTGAGTGCCTTGGATCTGTCGCGGCCGATGCCGATGGCTCCTTTCTGCTCGTCCTCCACGCGTAGCTCGTCGCCACCTCGGCCGCGCTGGGAGCCGCCTCGTGCCCCTCACAACACCGGCCACCTAGGAACGAAGAGGGAAGAGGAAACTAAGGAAGAGAAAGAAATGACCCGCTCAGTCCTAGTTAATCATCATTCTCCTCTGCCTTTTATTATTATTATTATTATGATGAATTATTATTACTATTATTTTTTAGAAACTGATCATACCAGTCTAAAAACCTGCTTGGCTCGTGGAGAGAGCTTAAAACGAGATGTAGAACCTTCCCCCCTGCCCACCCTGCCCCAAACTTTCATTCCCCCTCCCCATCAATGATTAAATAGAATGTGAAACGCGCAGAGGCCCTTCAACACCATTAAACACACAATAAAGGAAATCCGTTTTATGAAGATATTTACTTTTAATAATATCTTTTATTGATTCTGGCACCAAAACAAATAAATCCAGAGCCACTTGGTTGTCAAGCTGACAATCAAATTATAAACTTTAAGACCTCGTGTATACCATATAAAAAATAAAATAAAGACTGGCAATAATATTTTACCGAGTGTAACAGATAGAGGAGCAAAAAAATAAATAAATTGTGATTTATTAGCACAATGTGGTACTGTTTGCCATTTAAAACTAGAACAGGTGTATAAGCTAATATCGACACAGTGGTGATTAACTATGAACTCTTAAGACTTGCCTTTAATGTGATGCTTTGGAAGAAGTAACAGGAAAAAAAAAAAAAAAAAAAAAAAAAAAAAGAAAAAGAGTAGCAGTATCTGTCTGTGCTCCCTAAAAGTTGTCCTTCATTATTTTTTTTTTTTTCCCATCCTCTGTGTGCTATTTGTGTTGACGTGGAAGAGGATTCCTTGTTTTACTCCTAAGCTAGCGCCCGCCCCGGTTGGTGTTCAAATAGCACTTGACTCTGCCTGTGATGTCTGTATCTTTTCTTTAATCAAAGGTACAGAGGTTGAGTATAAAATAAGACTGCTCAGATAGGACAATTAAGTGCACTGTACAATTTTCCCAGTTTACAGGTCTATACTTTAAGGGAAAAATTGCAAGAATGCTGAAAAGGAAAAAAAAAAACAATTCAACACACATTGATGAGCATAAAAAAAAAAACAAACAAACAAAAAAACCCCACAAAGTTTGCCAGCCATTTACTTGACTAATGAGCTTATCTTCTCGGACGCGACATTACAGCGCTGTGAATGGAAACAGACTCTACACTCACATAAAATGAATGATTGCTTTCACTCCTACAGTGCAAGGATTTTTTTTTTTTTTTTACAAAAAAAAAAGGATTTAAAAAAAAACAAAAAACAAACACCACAAAACCTTTTTTTAAATATAAATGTTAAGAAAATTTTTTTAAGGAAGAAAAAGAAAAAAAAAAACCACAACACTTCATTATGTTTAGGGGGAAACTGTATTTTAGGGTTCATTGTCTTGGTGGTGTACAAGACTTGTTACTCATTTTAAAATGGTAGTGGAAATTCTATGCCTTGGATATACACAGCTCTTCAGGTTGTATAAAAACATGCATTGGGGAAAGGTTTTAAGATTATATAGTACTTAAATATAGGAAAATGCACACTCATGTTGATTCCTATGCTAAAACACATTTATGGTCTCTTTTTTCTGTATTTCTAGAATGGTATTTGAATTAAATGTTCATCTAGTGTAGGCACTATAGTATTTATATTGAAGCTTGTATTTTTAACTGTTGCTTGTTCTCTCAAAAGGTATCGATGTACCTTTTTTGGTAGTGGAAAAAAAAAAAAACCACAGGCTGCCACAGTATATTTTTTTAATTTGGCAGGATAATATAGTGCAAATTATTTGTATGTTTCAAAAAAAAGAAAAAAGACAAAAAGACAAAAAAGGTGTGACATTGTACAGATCCGAGGCCATATAATGGCCCTTTGGGGGAAACCTGTTCCGATGTCACGCTGCTGGCCGTCACAGAGGGGTGTACATATCTTTTTTCGTTCTTTTTTCCTGCTGCCATACTGTATGCAGTACTGCAAGCTAATAACGTTGGTTTGTTATGTAGTGTGCTTTATGTCCCTTTCCTTCTATCACCCGACATTCCAGCATCTTAACTTCATATGCAGTAAAAGAAAGAAAGAAAAGAAAGAAAAGAAAGAAAAGAAAAAAAAAGCTAAAAAAAAAAAGAAAAAAAAAAAAGAAAAGAAAAAACCGTTTTGCAGTTTTTTTCATTGCCAAAAACTAAATGGTGCTTTATATTTAGATTGGAAAGAATTTCATATGCAAAGCATATTAAAGAGAAAGCCCGCTTGAGTCAATACTTTTTTGTAAATGGCAATGCAGAATATTTTGTTATTGGCCTTTTCTATTCCTGTAATGAAAGCTGTTTGTCGTAACTTGAAATTTTATCTTTTACTATGGGAGTCACTATTTATTATTGCTTATGTGCTCTGTTCAAAACAGAGGCACTTAATTTGATCTTTTATTTTTCTTTGGGGTTTTTTTGGGGGGGGAATTTTTTTTAAATTTTTTTTTTTTTAATTTTTTTTTTTTTTTTTTTTTATTATTTGGATGACCAAAGGTCATTACAACCTGGCTTTTTATTGTATTTGTTTCTGGTCTTTGTTAAGTTCTATTGGAAAAACCACTGTCTGTGTTTTTTTGGCAGTTGTCTGCATTATCCTGTTCATACACCCATTTTGTCCCTTTATTGAAAAAATAAAAAAAAAACCTTAAAGTACACAGTGTCAGCTTCTGGTGTCCTCATTTGACACACGCTGTAGGTGGCTTCCAGCAGCAGGCTGTAGGGGAAGGTCCCGCGCCAGGGGCGTTTTGGGGGGCCCGCTCCCAGCCTGGCCTTAAATCAGCCCCCTCTGCCCAGGAAGAGGATTTTTGGGCTCAGGAGTTCACTTTCCGGCCAGTGGAAGGTGTTTGCAGTCTGGACCCGTAGCTTTGGGATTTTTCCCCACTTCTAGATCAGGAGTGAGCTGAGACCCCCTCACCGCGATAGCCCCCGGCCTTCCCTCGGTCTGCAGCGGGGATTTTCCCTCCCCGTTTGGCAGATGTGTGGCGGAAGAGGTGAGCAAACCAGCAGCTCTGCAGCCCCCCGGGACTCCCCCATCCCCGGCTGCTTTTGGGGACGGGGGTGAAATCAGCCACTGGCGCACGCGGGCGCGTGGGCAGGAGCTGATTTCTCTCGGGGGTCTCCCGCCGCGGCTCTGGGATCGCACCGACCCCAGCCCAAAGCTGCCAGCCCCGCTCCCAGCTGGAGCTGGGAGCTCCCTTCTTTTCTCCCCAGGCTTTGATTTTTATTTTTATTTTTTTGGTGGGAATTGCAGGTTTCTGTGCGTTGTCTCTAAAATCCGGAGTTCAGGTCCCCCCTGTCCCCCCCCTTAGGGGTCTGTATATGTTGTCAGTTTGACAAATACTGCATGTTGCAGCATCTCTTTACTTTATTAAAGCACATACCGCTGTGATATTGTCTCTTGCTGTTCCTAGTGTAATGGATTTAATACTTTTTTTTTTCTTTTCCTTTTTTTGATTTCTGTAAAACCTTCCAGTTGTTCTGTCGTCTTCTTGTGATGGCATCGTTTGTTGCCTGTATTTTGCCCGGCGCCTTCTGAAGGGGAGGTTTGGAATTTAAAAAAAAAAAAGACAGAAATACCTATCTAAAGAAAAAAAAAAAAAAATTACTCCTTTTCTAAGAGAGATTTGAAAAGAATGTAGTAAAGCTCCATTTTAATCCTGGAAGAGGAGGGATGAAGATTTTGTTGTCTGGGTTAGTGGGGAGAGTGCAGGAGGGCTGGAAAGGTGTCGGCAGTGCCCCGTGAGCTGCGCTCCCCTTCAGCAGGCTGGTACCCACCCGCTGGAGCTGGAGTCGTGCCAGAGGGATCCCTAGCACAGCCATGGGGAGGCAGAGCCCCGCCCTGCATGGGCAGCTCATGTGGCAGGGGCACGGACACTGGCTGTTCCCTGGAGGGCCAATGTCCGCAGGGATGGGCTTTGCAGCAGCCTTGATGACACATCTTTCGATCCCGTGCCATGAAATACCTGTACAGAGTCCGGTCTCTCCCTCCCTGTCCATGTTTTTATTGCTGGTTGGTGAGGCCACGGCGGAGATGTTTTCTAGAGGACTGGGGTTAGCTGTGCCCGGGGTCGAGCGTAGCCTGGCTGATTTCAGAGCGGGCTCTGTACCCTGGGTCCGTCCTAGGGTGGCCGTCATCCGGCTGCCTTTCCCTATACGGTGTTTTACTTCTGAAATAATCATACATAAGAGCATCTAGGCAGGCATCCGCATATATCCGTGTACAGGCGTCACTAGGTAGATCTGTGCTGCTGCAAGATTAACCAGTGGAAAGCAAACGATTGACTTCTTTATTAAGTGGCACAGCGATGCGTGTGATTCACAGGTTTCCCAGAGCTAAATTTTCCAGGTTTCCCAGAGCTGAACGAGCCCAGCGGGCGCTGCGTGGCACACAGGGCAGGGGCGGTGGTTTGGAGGAAGGAGCTGCGGGAGAAGCGGCTCCTGCTGTAGGAGGAGTTGTCTGAACACCGGCTGGCGAGGGCGTAGCTCGCGAGTGGCAACCCGCTGTCACCCCGACACCAAAGCAGATGCTCATGAATGTGGTGGTTTTCTGCCAGGGGCAATAAGTTAATGCTGTGATGATCCCGCTGAAGTTTGCTGGGTTGGGGCGTGGATGTCCCAGGCACCAGCAGGTGCTCTCGAGCTGCTTTGGCATCCCATGCACACTTGGACTTACGCTCCCCAGAAACTTCCCTGTTTCTGTGCAAAAGGATCTCTCTAGGAATAAGTGATATTGGGGTAACAGCATCTCTATTGTTAAAATCTCAAGCCTTGTCAACTTTTGAGAAGGAACATGTGTTTATGGCATAGACCCTTTAGTGTCTAATCTCCAAATTGAATGATTAATGTAATGAAGGCACTGAAACAGTATCCAGAATTCAGACTACAGATGTTTCATATTTATTACGTTTCCAAGGGCTGAGATAATACAGGAATAAGCGATACCATGTCTTTGCTTGATGTTCAGGGGGCTGTGGCGTACCTGATGAGATACAGTTTTGGGGTTTATCTAAGTGCAGAGTTTGTACCCAACAGAAAAGAGAAACCAGCTGCTCTTTTAGATCCCTCCTTCTCTTTTTTCCCCCAATAAAGGTTGAAACCCACTTTTGGCGGATGCATAGACAAATTGTAGTATTGACGAGGAGAGAGTGATACTGCCCAGAGGGCTCTTTGCCAGAGCTGCTGAAGAGATGCTGCTCCTGGAGCTCACATGCTCGGCTGCTGCTTTCCAACGAGCCATAGGGATGCAGGAGGGACAGGAGGCGTGGGGGAACCCCAAGGTTTTGTGCCCCTCAGCAGGACTTAAGCTTTGCAGTGGTGGTGTGTTAGTGGCCGGGATGGCTGTGCTGCTCTTGGCTGCCTTGGAAGTCGCAGCCAGGTTTAGCTTTAGCCTGGGAACTGTTGGGCTCAGACAGCAGCAGCAACAAGCCCTCCCTGGAGGGAAATTGGGCACAGAGCTCTTGACTTCAGAGGAGACACTCCAGTTAACACCCACTAAAGATCTGGCCTAGGAAGGAGCTGGTTACTAAGTCCTGATGGCAGCTCACACGTAGTAGCCCTTTAACCACTCTTTTAAGTATTAATGAAGTCAATTCCATAGCAACCAGCTCCCATTGGGCTGCCAGGGTGGATTTTGAGGAGTGTGTTGATGATGTGCCAGCCTTGCCACCAGTGTAGCCCCGAGCCTGTGGTGTGGGTAGCGTGGTGCCGGGTGATTGGCCTGGAGCAGGTGCTGGGAGCCGGGAATTGTTGCTTTCCAGTGCCCCATCCCATCCTGCTGCGGCCGATGGCTTTGCTGGGCGTGGGCTGGGGCTGTGCAGCCTGAGCTTTGCTGCCGTGCCAGCGCTTCCACCGTGCCGGGAGTTGGGAAAAGCCCTCCGGGAACCAGCCGCCGTGTGCCGTGTTAACAGTTCCGATGGCTTTAGGAGGGCCTTCAGCACCTGGGGGAAGCCCATGAGGGTTTGGGAAGGAGTAGGAGGAGGTTTGTGAGACAGGCTAGCTTGGTCCTTGCCCAGTAAATCCAGAGGTTTTTCTTCCTAAATGATCCCAGTGGTTCCTGCGTGGTGCCGAGGATGCCGGATGTGGGAGTGTGGCCTGAGAGAGGAAGGGCTCCGTCCTGCCGTGTCCCTTTGTGGCAGTGGGGTGTCCTAGTTGTTAGAGACGAAAAAGAGACAAGAAGTAGGATAAGGGAATGACTCACACCGTGGGCCGTGTCACACCTGTTCTCTCCTCTGTCCCCATGCTCTCTGTAGGTTCGGCGTACCCCCCCAGCTGGCGCAGCGCCCAGGGAGCCCCGGATGTCTGGCAGTTTTCGGATGGAAGTTCAAGAGCACTTAAATTCTGAGAGGAGGTGAAGCTGGGGCGAGCGGCCGGCGGCGTCTCGGCGTCCGGAGGTGGCCTCTGTCCTGCTGGCTCGCCGCATCCCCGGGAGAGCCTGAGGAGTCACCCGCCGACGGCAGCGCTCCCCGGGCTCCTCCTGCCTGCAAGACTATCGTATTTATATTTTGTAATAGAGTACAACACTTCTTTGGGGTTGGTTTTTTGGGGTTTTTGGGTTTTGTTTTTTTTTTTTTTTTTGTTCACTGGTTTCTTTTTTCATTTTCTAAAAACAAACAAATGAAAAAAAACCCACCCACCAAGGTCAAGGGCTTAATGATGGCTTCGACTGCCTCCTTTCCCCACGGAAAAGACTGTCTTGCTGTCGTGGACAACCCGGCCTGTTGGTTATCCCCGCAACGTGCCATTCCTCGGGAGGCACATCTGATGTGATGAATTAAAAATAAAGCAAAACACAGTGTAGGTCTGTGGGTGGGTGGGAAATTGCCATAATAAATGTTGGAGCTTTAGGTTTTGTTTGCTCTGTCTTTAATTTTTAATGCTAACAAGGGCCAGACGGCTGGTGTGACTTTGTGTTCCCGTGCCGGCTGCAGAAAAGCGAGTGCTGAGTGTTCACCGGGGATGGTGTTGGCACGAGGGGCTGCCTGGCCCCGGCGCACAGACCTTTCCCGCAGAGCTAGGCCAGGAGTTGGGCTTAGGGCCGGGCACCCCGAGCACTGCTGTGCCCTCTCTGGCCTTCGGTGATGCTGAAAGGGAAGGGGTCTCCCAGCTCTCCTGCATCATCCTTGATGAATGCCAGCTGTCGTGTTGCGTTTCTGCTGTTCAGCTGTGTACTTTTGGGGCTGCTGGGATCCGTGACGTCCGCTCGTGTCCGTGTGAGGAGAAGGGAGGCCAGTGCAGGTTTTGGGAGGGGTGATGGTCGTGCTATGGAGATGCTGTCAGTCCAGGGGATGCAGAGCTCTGCCCTGAACAGGAGGAGATATTGCCAGGTTGTTGTCCCAGTGTTTCCCCAGACTTTGCACCAGGGACTTGCCAGTGACGCCCTTCCCTTGCTCGGGAGCACCCACCCAAGGAGTCTCCTGGTTCGGGGCCCAGGCTCTTCACCGAACAGAAGATGGGTGATGTGTGAGCTTTGTGCCGTCTCTGATGGGATTTATAGGCTGTAGCTGCTCGTGCCTGTGCTGACAAGTGGGAATGGACCTTATTTGGTGAAAGAAGCCAGCTGGGTAGCGAGTGGAGCGGCGGGCTGGCCGTGTCAGGCTGCTGGGATCAGCGGGATGGAGCCAAGTCGTGGGGAAAGGGACGGTGGATTTATTGGCTTTGTGTATTGACTTCAATCTCACTTCTTTTTATTCACCTCCTTGCTTACAATCTGAGCGAGACCCTCACTTGGGGTGACTCTCTCCTGGTGAAACGGCCATGGGGAGAACGGTGTTGCCTTTTCCATGGGCTGTGGTTGCTCTTTTGTTGTTTAAAACCCCGGGCTGTGGTTTTCTCGTGGTGGCCTGGGCACAGCACAAGCACAGACACTTTGGTACTTTAAAATTTGGCTGGTGTGGGCAGCAGGAACAGCTCCCAGGGGTGCCACACTGGGAGCCTGGAGGACTTGGTGCACTGGGAACACAAAGGGAGCTTTTGCTGCTTCTTCTAAGGTGACTTGGTCTTTGAGGGCAAACCACCCAAAAGTCTATGCACAGCCTCAGCTTTTTTTATCATTAGGGGATGTTTTTAAAGGTTCTTCCTAACTCGGCCTGTGCTGCCACCTCTGTCTGCTCCTAAGGGGTTTTTGAGCCTTGGAAGGCTGAATCCTCTTGGATTAAGCACCTGATTGATTGTGAGTGCACCAGTGGTGGAGAGTTAGACCTGCCCCTGCCCTGGGGATCTCTGCTCCAGGCAGCTGTGTCAGATCAGGGCTAATGCAGTTATTTACTGCAAAGGGGGTTGCTCTGCTCATTTCTCTAGACTGCAAGTCAGGACTCACTTGCTCCATCTCCACTGCAGCCCAGGGCAGCTGGGAAGCTGCTTTATCAGGGGTTCCAGTGTGCTGGCTCATTCTGGGGTGTCTGAGCCTTGCTTTGTGTGAGCACGGGCCAAGCTCCATTCACGGATGTCTTCTGGGGTAGCTGGTTATGCTTTTGCTGCTCTGCCTGGTGGAACAAGTGTGATGGGATCTGCTTCCTCTGGCTGTGGCTTGTCTCTCCTTCAGCAGGCAGCGTGATGGCAAGGGGTTCTCCCAGGAAAAGCAAGAAATAACCAAGTGGGGATGGCTGAATGTGTTCTGCCAAGCACAGAAGCGATACCTGAAGTGCTGAAGGTGTAGTCAAATAGTCTTTAAAATGTCTATTTTTTAATACAGTTGTTAAACTTCTCCCCAACTCTTAGGACTTTGAAACATCTTCAGAATTCGTGTTGCCTTAAAGTTGCAAACAGGTGCAATGTCTGTGCTGAGAGCCCCTTGAAAGCCACAGGGCTCCTCTCCCTGGCTGCCAGCCCTGCTCCAGGCTCTGCTGGGGCTCTTGCAGGGTTTCCACTGCCCTGGGTGACCTGAAGGGGCTGTGTGCTTTAATTAAAGGTGTCATTAGGGTCCTCTTCTTGTCTGACCAGGACTTGGCTGAGTCCCCTTGCTGTGTCTGTGCTTGAGATCACCAGCAGCTTAATGAGTTTCTGCCAATTAACAGGAGTTGAAGGTTTCCTGTGAGGGGAGGGCTGGGAACCTGTTAGCCTCAAAGCTGGAGGTTGCCGGTGCAAGAGGGGCAATATTCCCAGGGGTTTTGTATTTTAGCATATTCTCCAGGTGTTGGTCTGCACATCCAAATTGGAAATAAGGTATGGTTGGTCTTTATTACAAACAAACCAAAACAAAGCTCCTAAAGTTTTGGGGTTCTTAATGAAGAAAAGATAAATGTTCTTCCAGTCCCAGGGGTTGAGATGAACAAGATTCCTGGGAATCACCTGGCTTAACTTTGAGGTTTTGGGTTGAAAAAGCTGCTTTCAGACTTGGAGATGATCTGACTATGCTGTGTTTGATTTCTAAGCACACTTTTCCTGACACTAAAATGCAGCAAAGGTCAAGTCTTTTGTGAAGTCTAGCTTAAATTTTGCTTTCAAAATAATGTGTCTTTTGGATTCGTGATGCATTTGGGCTGTGGGCTTTTAGGAGATGTAAGACCTCTCCCCAGAAGGGATCTGAAAACAGATTCTGTGAGTTTCCAAGCAAAACTGCCAAACTCCTTGTGGCTTTTTCTGACCCCAGCTTTCTGCTGTGTCCCACTAAGTGGCTCTGGGACAAGCAGCATCGCGGTGTTGGTGGGTGACAACACAACTGTGGGCTCTGGGGGAAGGTGGAGGGAAGCTTCATCCTCCTTGGGCTGCTAGGGGTTATTTTACCATCTTCAGCCTTTACTTTGGGTTTGCATCTCCTTTCTTGTGTGTGTTTGCGCTGTCTGGGTGCCGGTAAGGCCTGGGGTGAGCCTTTACCTGTGGATTTTTGGCAGGGAGGAAGGGAGGACCTGCTAAGCATCACTGCTGTTCCAGGGTCCCTGCTCTACTGTGGTGTTTCACCTGACCTCACTGAAAAGTCTTACTGGGGAGTGAGCTGAACCACCCCCCAGCCCTCAAAAATGAGAGTGGTGCCTCATTTCCTTCTTTTCTTACTCTCTGCTTCTCCTCCCACCCAGTTTTCCCATTTCAGGAAATCATTCAATTGTGTGTTGTATCTGCTACAAGGCAAATATTGTTGCCCCTCCCTCCCAATTCTCTCCCCCCCAAAAATCATCCTCTTAGCATTCATCTTCTGCAGGGGTCCAAATAATCAATTATTCCCAAGGCAAGATGGAGTTGCAGGGGGCAGAACAACAACAAAATAAAGCCCCCAAACCCCAGATACGGCCCTTACTCCTTAATCTCACTGGATAGAGTTACACATCTGGTAGAGGCTTGTTCATTGTTGCCATTACTTTTATTGCATCTTTAGCAGTGATGAAGTTCAGATGGCAGAACCAGTGGGCCCCAATTTAATTTTGCCTGGCCTCCCGTAATGAGCACGATGTGATCCCTGGGAATGCCGGCTCGGCCGCGGTTCTGCGGCCACGGGCAGGCAGAACCCCACGGTGAGGGTGGGAGGAGGGGGAAAATCTGGCACTGGGGACGGTAACAGGTGGGTGGAGGTGGCTGTGCTGTGTGAGCAGCACATCCTGCAGTCAGGGGGATGGATGGGCAGGTGGTTTCTCCTGTCAAAACCCAGATGAGGTGGGCTCCCACCTTTTTGTGGTGGCCGGGGTGTGTGCGCCGCGACGCTTTCCGAGGTTGTTCCAGCCCTGACGGCTCTTCCCTGGCGATTTCCATGACCCTCCGGGTTTCCAGTGGCGATGTACAGAAGCTCCCACCTCCCCCCCAATGTCTGCATGTGTCTAAGGGCTATACAGGACTCATTTACGGGCCTCCCGTCGGTGGGGTATGTGCATGCAAAATGAAGGTTGTATTTGGCTTCTCATATTCGGATCTATATTCCATATTGTGTTGACCAAGAAAAACACCTCAGCCCCTGTGCTGAAGAATGTGATGGACTGATGACTTTCAGAAACGTACTGTAAATCAAGGAGGCTAATAAATACTTGCTATTAATAAAACGGGGCTACTGCCTTTCAAGTTATTTTCACGTTTTACAACATCCTAATTTAAATGGCATGAAGAGGGAGGTGCCTTTGGACCTCTCCTCCTCCCCCAGCACGGTGTGGCTCAGCTTAACCCCCGCAAAGACTTGGGCAGGAGCTTTTCCTCAGTGAAGAGGTTGAGATGGAGCAGCCCAACCCCACGGGGGGGTTGACCCCAGTGGCAGGGTCCCCTTGGCAGAGGGTGGCCTCTGGCTGGGGCGTCCCAGGGCTCTGGCAGAGGATCCCCAGAGCTTGCCAAGCCCAGTGCATCAAAGAGCCCGCAGCCAAAAGCTCCACCACCTGCACCAGCTCATGCTAAACCTTTAATGGTTCCCAGTTGTGAGCGCGGCCGCTCCAGGTGCTGCGCGGACAGGCACAGCATCCACAGGCTGCTTAACCCTTTCCCTCAGGTTTCTCTGTGCACCAGAGGTTGGGTGAAGGTGGTGGTGGCCAGGGGCCTCCTGTGACAGGCAGCAGAAAATGGGGCTTTGAATTTGCTTCCTGAGCATCCGTATCAGTGCTCGTAGTGCCCAGAGGGGTGCCAGGTCACTCTTTAGATAGCCCTGCCCTTGGAAACCCGGGGCACTCTGCACAGGGATGGAGCCTTAAATAAACCTTTTCTCTCTTTGAGTGTCTGTCCTTTCCCTGACCTCCTCCTGCAGCTCCACATCGGTGAGCAGAGCCTGGTGACACTTCCGTCCCCCTTCCCTGCGGGCAGAGGGTGGCCTCTGGCAGCCCTTGCTCCATGGCTTGTGCCCATGAATTTCCCCCATTGCTGCCCCTGCGCTGCCATCCCCAAAACGCCCCCTGCACCCCTAATTCCACCACAGATAAAACTTATTTTTTATGCTCTCCTTCCAAAAGACCTTTTCCCTGCTCCCTGCCTGGCACGCTCTCCTGGGCTTTGGCTTTTCCGTTTGGAGGCTTTGGGGAGGAACATCCCTTTGGGAGCTGCTCTGCACCTGGCTGCTTCAGTTGGCTCTTTTTTTTTATTTTTTGTTGCCTAAAATCCCCCCTTTAGCTGCTTTTTCTTACTTTTTTTTTCCTCTTCCCTCTCTCCCCTGCTGAAGAGACATCACCTTCTGCAGCTGTAGTGATTAAATGGGAGGGGAAAAAGAAAAAAAAAAGCTTATTTAAAGCAGAGCCTGGCAATATAAAATAAGGTGTGGAGGTGATGAATGATCCCGGGGTACATTAAAGCAGGGGCTGGCATTTTCGACATCGCTCCTACTCGTGGCGTGTTTGAGCACTTTCGGAGCCCGGCTGTTTGGAAACGCCGAGCATCCGCCCCTGGGCCCTAATTCGGGCAAGTTTAAAAACGTCCTCTGGGATTTAGGCAAGCTGTTGCTGTTTCTCCTCTCCTGAAGACCCGTGTGCTGCCGTTCAGGAAGGCCACAGGAGGATGGGCTCCAGCCTGGCTGTGCTGTGCCTCCCGAGGGCGAGGGGAGCAGAGGATGGGCGCTCCTGGCAGGTGCAGAGATCAGGGAAGCCTCCCTGCCTTTTAAATGCTTTTTAGAAGCTCTTGGAAGTGCATTCCCAGCACTGCTGTGGGAAGCAGTCGGGAGAGAGGGAGGAAAAGAATAGAGCTCATTGCATGCGAGGAGCAGGGCAGGTGCAGGGAAATTATGCATTTTTCCAGACTGGCTTATTCCCTTCTGTGTATTAAACATTATTTTAATATTCGAGTGACAATGTTTTATAATTAAGCCAAATGTAAGAGCTGGAGCACACTGGAGAGCTTGGCTCGGTGTGGGGAGGTGAGGAAGGTTCCCACCCTCTGCCCAGGATTAACCCCAGGCTGCAGCATCCTCTCTGGAAAGGACAGAGCCTGGCTCTGGAATTCCAACACACGCCGCGCTCGGGCAAGGAAAACCTTTAACTCGTAAAGGTTGTAATGTTAATACAGAAGAAAAGCCTTTTAAAAAATTACATTAGTTCACAGACATCTATTGAACTCATGAGGGGAAATCTAGCCCCTGAGAGATAGAAACTAAAGAGCTGAGCCATAAACCAGTACGATAACATCCTTATTATAAGATGCAAATTAAGGGGCCCAATTCACTTTAAAAAAGCATTATGAGTATTTAATTTTTCTAGTGGGAATCTCTGAAGTTGGCCTGTGTGTGGTTTTTTGTGCTGTGTACTTAAAATAAAAAAGAAGAAAGTAAGTCAGGCCATGAAGGAGCTGCTGAAGGCAGAGTTGAGGGTGCTGAGCGTGGTTTGAGTGCGGAGGAAGGAGCTGGTGCTGACAGGGGGGCAGGAGAAGATGTGCTCACCCTGGATCTGGATGGGGAGCCCATGGTTAAAGCCAGCAGCATTGCAGTGGGGTTTCAGTGGTGTGAAACAGGGCCAGAACCTGCCCTGGGTGTGTTGTAAGTGTTCCATCTCCAGGGCAGCTGGCTGGGTCCCTGTGCATCTCCGCTCTGACACGGGTGCCCTGTGGGTCAAGGGCAAGCACTGGGTTGGTGCTCCCATCTGTGCTGTGTTTCAGATTTTCTGGACAACCTTCTCCCTGCCCTCGGTGTTGCTTCTCCTTCTGTGCTGCCATGGTGTTGCCAGCAGCGTTGTTGGCTGTAGAAAACATTCAGTGGCAAAGGGACCACGAGACTTTTGGGTGCTTTGCTTGAGACCCTTCTTCACAATGGGAGTGATTTGAGGCTTAACCGTATCTGCTGAGTTTGGTTTTCCTGGCCATTTCTTATTTCCTGGAGCTTTTTAAAGTTATTTTATTTTTTTCCTCCTCTCTGAAGTTGGAAGATGGTGTAATTGCCGCCCTTGGCTCTGTCCTTGCTGTTTGTCACGTGCTGGAGGTTAAACTCCCGAGCCAGGAGAAGGACTTGACATGCAAGGTGGGGACAGTTGGGACAAATGAAAAAGAGAGCCTCCAAATATCAGGCCTACTCTCCATCCAGCTTTAGAGTTGAAAGGTCAGAACTTGTTTAAAAAAGCACAGAAGATGTGGTACCCTCACTTCACTTCCTTAAAGACAAAAGGGCTGGTTCGGCCGCCTGCAAACCGGAGCCATCCGGAGCCCCGAATTGTCTTTTCAAGTGTAGAAAATAAAAGAAAAAGCCCTACCCTGGAAGATTGCTTTTCAGAGGGGCATTACCCTGCTCTCCTGTATAATGTGCAGAGGTCACAGGCTGAGCAAAATAGCGAGGCCAGGTAAATACATTCATTTGAGAGCCGGGGATTTTGTTTATTTTGTGGCACTGTAGAGCATCTCTCCAATTCTGGGTGTGAAACTGGAATGGGATGGGGGCTCTGCAGCTTGACTTTGGGGTCAAGCTCTGTTCCCCCACCTCAGCTGCTGCCTGGGGTTCAGGGCATGAAATAACTGGGTTTTTAATGTGTTGGGGAAAACCCTGGTCTCCAGCTGGTCCTCAAGAGCTTGGACAGGGTCTCTGCCGTGCTCTGAAACTTGTTTCTCATCCCAAGGCTGCCTTCTTATCCTGTTTCTGACAATCAAATACTACTTTCCAAACTGCTGGCTGCAAGGAATATCACTGCTTTTGAAAGCACCACTGGTTCCCCCAGCCAGCAGAGATCACAAAATAGTGGTGGGCAATGTCTGTGTCAGGCACTGGGCTGGCTGGGCCCTGAGTAAAAGACTCCTTGCTTTGAGGGAATTTTTTTAAAAAAAGAAAATAAATCCTGTGTACCTTTTTATTTTGTTTAAGAACCATAAATTCAGCAGCTAACAGGGCTAGTGGTCCATCTGGGCAGCAGCATGGGGCCATAGGTTAGTTACCCTCGGAATATTTATGGGGCTTTGCTGGCCAGGCACACGGAGGGGGCTCAGCACTTGTTGCACAGAGTATTAAACACCCATTAAAACTCCCCCCCAAAAAACCAACATCAGACCCAACTTTTCTGATAGAGCAGGGCATACCATGATCCACAGACCTATAAAAAGAGGTGTTTTAGTAATGCTTTTCCCCCACCTCCTCCTGAATCTGCACAGTAGCACCTCGAGCATCGTGTGGCCAAAAAAATCACCTGGCTGTGGAGTGACGGGACTTTCACTTGTCATTTCTAAAGTGAACTTTGTGGGAATCTGAAGGATAAATATCACAACAATATAAAGCCCGTGGACAAACCCCGGTGATAACTTTCCACACTATTTCCAGCTTGTCTTGCACCCCCTAAACCTCCCCTTCCTGTCGATATTGGAGCAGGAGCCTCATAAATCCTTTGGACCCAGCTGCTTTATCAGGTCCCCCAGGCTGTCCCCGTGAAACCGCGGTGTGGGTGGTGGGAATGAACATCTGCACGGGGGAAATCCTCCCGCTCCCGCGGCTCCCGCTATCGCCGCCGGGAAGGCGGTTGTGGTTACGCAGCTCCGGAGCTGTGAAATGGGGAAGGATGTCCTTCCTTGTGGTTGGCAATTACGGAGTGGAGAGGAACAGCCGCGTTTCTGCATCCCGGAGTCGCTCTCCGGCAGCCGGGCGCAGATAAGGGGCGATGTGTTGGAAAACAAGAGCTGGTGAGCGAGTTGGGAAAGTGATTGTAAACCCTCCCCAGGAGATTAAATGCAGGTCTGTGCCCGTGTGTGGCTCCAGCAGCCCTTGGGAAGAGTGTTTCATGTCACACAGCACCTCGCTATATTAAAAAAAAAAATAAATAACCCAAAACCCCAGTGTCCCTTTGTGCTTGTGTTTCGTCCCTGGAAAGCCTTTGGGAGCAGATGATGTGTTCGTGTCTCACAACCCTTGCACACTGATGTTTGCGCCACCAGAAAGGCCCAGGGATTAGCACTACAGGAGCCAGGCTTCTCTGTCCCTGGGAATGCTCTGGAGAGCCTGCAGGGAGGGTTTATCCAGGATGGAGAGGTGCCCAGTAGCTGGCTTGCCATCCCTGCAGAGATGGCTCCTGCTGTGGCTGGGCTGCAGCTCCCAGGGCCGTGCTGTGGGGCTGGATGCAGCTGGAAGGTGCTTGCTGAGTGTGCTGAGGTGGCTGGGGATAAGGCTGAGGATCTGGGGAAAAGGGAATTACTGATTTGCTGCAGCACAAGTGGCTGCCTTGTACCCGGTTAAGGGTGCTCCCTCCTCCCATCCCTGTGCTGCCTGCAGTGGATCAGCTGGCTGAGGGCTCCAGGATACATCCAGCCGCAACCAGAATCTTTCCAGGTATGTTTTCTGTTTGGTTTGTTGGTTTGGGAGTTTTTTAGGACTGTGGCAGAGTCCCTGCTTGGTTCCAGCTGCCTTTCCAGAGGCTCTTCTCCTTACACATCCCTCACACCTTACCACGAGCAGGATGCAAGGTCTGAGTTCTCAGCTGCTCCTCTGGCACTGGGGCTGGAGCAGCAGAGCTGTCTGCAGACCATGGCCACCTCAGTTCTCTTTTCATCCATCCCTAGATTCTCCTACTTTAAAGAAAATTAACACCTGAGTTGCACTGGGGTGGATTCAAGGAGGAAGCCTCAAAATCTGTGAGCAGCCTCAAAAATCAGTGGGAATCCTGGAAATATTTGCTACTGCTGGGGTTTTTTAAAAATTTTAGCGTTGCTTGCTGCACTGCAGTAGGAAGGTAGAGGTGAGTCCTCCTTGGCCAGGGAGATACAGCCAGGAAGGGGATGATCTCTGCCCATGGCTCCAGCTGGGATGTGCTGTTCCCCCAGACTGGAGCCCCCGTGGCCGGGGCCCTTCTCCCCGCGCTGCTCGGCAGGTTTCGGCATGACTCGCCGGAGCCAGGGACAAGGTGGGGTGTTTTCTTCAAGGTCCGGATTTAGGTGGATTGGCAAAGGGCTGTGGGAATGCTTTTAAGGTGTCGTGTTGCATGTTTGGAGTTTTTATCTGTTTTGTTTTGCTGCAAGCAGTGTCAAGCTCTGCTGCCCTGCCTTTGCCTGACAGATGAGCAAAGAAGAGTTTGGGCTGCTGGAGATGCACGTTTTTCCATCGTCTGCATCCCACCCTGGTCCTCTGCTCAGCATTTTCCTCTTCTTCTCCCCACCCACCCCCCAAAACCACTTTCCAAGGAGGTCAGTGGGTCCCCAGTGCACCCCCATGTCCTCCCTGCTCGTGGGGTACATAAGGGATGGAAGTCAACTTACACTTTCACACACTTGTTGCCACATGTGCAATATTAAAAACACCAGAATGAGAGTATCTTTGTAACACACAGCAAACTCTTTCAGGATTGGAGTCCAGGGTTTGTGGAGAGATAAATAATAAGCAATAACTAAAGATGCACACACCGTAGCTCTTGAATTGCAGGAGTTTTTTGCAATGGATGGTCAAGGTGCTCGCTGCAGGGGTTTGGGGTGGCTGTGAGGGTGTGCAGCTCAGCAGATGCCTTGCATTTGTGTTATTATTATTGTTTAGGGTGCTTTAACTGCCTCAGCTCAGGCCTGTCAATGCTGGGCTCACAGCCTGGCCACTGCCCGCTGCCCCTCCTGGTATCCCCCTGCTGCAGATTAAAGACCTCGTGCCACAAGCTGGGCTAACCACAAGGACTTGTGCTGCTGCCTCCCATCAGGATTATTTATCTGCATGGGACAGGCACGAGGGCAAACCATCCTGGCACTCCAGCAGTGCTTTCCTACCTGTGCTTCTGGGAAGTGGGGGGACAGCCACATGCATGACCTGTTCTTCTGGCCTTTCCTCCACCACACTGCAGCCTCAGGTGCATTTTTAACTCCTCTGAAACATTTTGGGGGTGTTTTTTTTTCAAGCTAGCGTCTTCATTTTTTACACTTCTTTCCTTTCCTCTGACATATCCGAATCATCTCATCCCTCCCTTAGTATTGACATAAGAATGCAGCTGAGAAAACGCTGAAGCTGCTTCAACAACTTCTGTGCTAAGCAGTAAAGTAAACCAGAAAGTAGTGACTACACTGAGAGCTTCCTCTTTAAATCAGCTTGGTGGGGGGAAGAAGTGAGAGTCCTTGGTAATTAGATTCTCTCCCTCATCCTAATTGCATTAACAATAAGTCAGCTCCAAAGATCTGTTTCTTTTTAAGTTTTCTCGAATTTAGCCTTTGCCTGAGAATCTTGGAACAACAGAGCTGCAGTAAATATGATTAACCTGTAGTTAATGACTTTTTTACTTTGGCTGTGCCCTGTGGACGCTCAGCCTGCTGTGGTGAACCATGGGGCTCTCCCTGCCAGATCCAGGGAGTGGAGCAGCCAGTGTGGTGAGCTGCTCCCTCCTGACCAACATTGTTTAAGGCTTTATCATAAGGGATAATTTGGCAGTTTGGTGGAAAAAAACCTACCTTTTCCTCAGCATGGCTTTTTTTCCCCCATCTCTTTCCAGGGCTGCTAAAAGGCCATGGAGTTTTAATCTGGCAGTCCCTCTTTAAATACCTTTTATAATTTCAGGGTGCCAAATTAATTTAAACTCTGATTAAAGCAGATGTATATTGTGCGTTTGCTTTTTTAGAAGCAGAAAGGATGTTTAGTTAAGATATAATTAGGTGCTGGGTCCACAGGCTGCATGGAGAGAAACACATGGGCAGGGAGGATGAACAAAAAGCCTCCTATACCAATGTGGCTCATCCCCTTTCCCTTAACTGAGGTCAGGACAGGTCTTGTTCAATTAGAGGTGAGCACTGAGGGCTTCTTGGTGACCTTCCACCAAAATTTTGTGCTGTTGAAAGCTGGTGGTTGCACAAGAGGCGGGCGGCGATGCTCGGCACGCGGTGCTGCACCTCAGGGCTCCTGTGAGCTCCTGACACATCACAGCTCCCCACCTATCAGAAAAACCAGCGGTGATGGTTCAAAAAAATTAATTGTTGGGGATCTCTGTAAATTCTGGATTGAAGGAGTCTGTCCTTCCTACTGCTTAACTCAAGTTTGTGCTCTGCAAAGCTTTTCTGCAAGAATTTCTGCTGGGTGTGAAAACAAGGACTGGTGTGCTGATAACGCAGCCACCTTCAGCAGGAAAGAGAGCTCATGTCCCCAAAACACAGCTACTCCTGGATGATATTAACTGGGAAACTTGTGGAGAAGGGGCACTGCAGCATGTTCTCAACATCAGGGGTATATCAGTGAGACTGAAGCTGCTGGGTGACGGGGGACAAGCCAAGGGCGATACCAGCACTTGCTGGGACTGCTCTATCCCATCGGGGCTGAGGGCAGTGCTGGCTGCAGGCCACGGGCTCCTCGCAGCTCCAGGGACGAGCCAGGAGCCGCCCGAGGAGCCTGGGATGGAGCCGCTAAGAAGTGTGGACAGACACAGAGAGGATGGGAGAGACAAGGTTACATCCTTTAGTGTTCAGCCACCCGTCCCAGCTCTGATCCTGCTTGGCCGGGGCTGTTAATGGCCTTCAGCTGTGGCGGTCGCTAATTGCCCTCAGCTCGGGCACTGCCCCTTCTCCAGGTGCCGCTCCTTGCGCTGATGGCCAGCCCCTCACAAAGGCACGGCTAACAAAGACACTCGGGCTTTACCTTGGTGCTGTCCGGATGTCCCGAGGGCTCTCTGCAGCTCACAAAGACACAGCTAGCGGTGAGGCTGAGGTTTATTTTGGTGCTGTCTGCGTGTTCTTGGGCTCCCTGCTCGGAGTGATCACCCCCAGTCTGCTCTGCCCCGCTCGCACCTCAGCGGCCTTTGCTTTCGGACTAGGCCTCAGAGGCACTGCCTGCGGTCTTCATTTGCAATTTGCCTCAGAAAAGGACATTTAGGGGCTCAAACTCCCCCTGGGGCTGTGCAAGGTTGCCAGCTTACTGTGAGCATCCGTCAGGCTCTGGGTGAGGGGAAGAAAAGCTGTGTTGCTTTGGGAGAAGCGAGAGGCTGTGCTCACAGAGGACAGACGCTTTCCTGAGGTGCTTCCAGAGGAATTTCCCTGGTGCTGAGGCTCAGGGGCCCCTCGTCTTGGTGACCACCGTGGATTTTTCCTGCCGGGAAGGCCAGGGAGCTGCTCTCCGTGGGGAAGGTGAGTGGTTCCTGTACCTGCTGCTCTTTCTGTGCTCCTGTCTCCACCATCCCAGCTCCTTGCAGGTTGCTGTTACCTCTGGAGGATCTCCCCGTGCCCACGGAGCGGCACCTGCAATAGCTGTGGTATCACAGTCCTTCCCCCACCTCTGCCGGAGGTAAAGGGTTATGTTATTAACTCCGTGTGGGTTATGCATTAGGGTTTTTTGGAAAGCCTCTCTGCTCAGCTGAGCCCTTCATCTGGGCAAGAGGAATACTTTGTGTGTTCGGAGTGTGCAGGGCTGTGCAGTGCTGTTCTGCAGGAATGCTCTGTGCTGGGCTATTCTTTGTGAGAAGTGTTGCTCTGTTTTTCTGGACAGAAGTAATTTTTTTTTTTTTTTGCCTTTTCTTTCTTGTACCTGAAATTCCTGCTTTTGGGAAAGGCTGTACCTCAGTGCTGCAGTGGGTAGAAGATTTTAAGGTTTTTTTAGAGTTTGAAATTCATTGGTGGTCGCTTAGTGTTGATAAACCAAAACCATATTGCTTGGAGACATCAGTGTCTCATGTAAGTGCTGGGAGGGGGGGAATGCTCAGCCTCCCTGATGTGCAGCTTTGTGCCATGCCTGGTGTTTCCCTCAGTGGTGAGTCAGGGATGACACCACGGGTTAATTCCTCTTTGCCCTGGGGAAGTTGCAGAAGCAAAATGTGGTGACTGAAGATCAGGCTGTGTTAAATTGCTGGACTTTGCTGTTGAAATGGCCTTGGTGCACGGTTCTGCGAGTGGAAGGATGGAGCAGGAGGATTTGGAGCTGGGGCTGCCCATAGTTGGTGCTGCCTGTGACTGTGGTGGATGAAAGAAAATGCAGATGTTAGTCCTGTTGTTCCCTTCACAATCCCCTCCCTCCCTGCAAGTGGTCCTGGCTCTGAGTGTGAGAACACTCAGCTCAGGGGACACCTTTTCATCCATTTTCCTCTTTCCAGGAGCACTGGGGAAGCTTCTCTAGGGGTGTACGTGGGGTCTGCATGGTGCAGAGCTCAGCCCAGGTCTCTTGGGACACAAGGATCTGTCTCCAGGCTTTGTGGCTCTCTCCCTGTGCTTTGATAGGTTTGTATCACCTCATGCTTGAGGACACCTCAGTCCTGTTTTATCTCACAAACCACCCTCCTCCCCTCTGAAAAGCCCAGCAAAGGTCAGCTTTATGCGTTTCTTGGCAAACCCACACCACAACTGGCTGGACTGGTTTGAAAATGCCTGGTGGCAGCCGTGGCCTCCTGCAAGCTTGTTTGGGGACTGCCTCTCCCTGAGAATGCGTCACTGCCCAGGCCAGCGGGGCTGGGCACTGTTAGCTGTCCATCCCGCTATCCACCCACCCTGCACAGCCTGGATTCATCCATCCTCATCCTGCTGTGGCCAGTGGCAGCTCTGGGTGAAGCTGGTGGTGTTACACTGGAGGAATTTGAGGGAATCTAGAAACTATTTTGGCTACTCTTTCCTCTGCCTTTCCATCTGGGGTGCAGGGGACGAGGCTGTAGCTTCTGAGTCACACCAGCAGCCAGGATGGCAAGATAAAGGCTTATCCATTAAAACATCATCCTTGACTCCTGTGGACCCAGAGCCGCACTCATCAGTCCTTGTTTGAGCGATTAAGGATTGTGCCATTAGTCTGCTGCTTAATGAATATCGAAATGCTGTCTGGAAATGAAAAGGCATCTCTTTTTCTGCAGCACAAACAAAGCAGGGATGTTTTCCACTTAGAGGGATGGTCCCTAAGTGTTGGGTGTCACCCCTCTGGAGCTGCAGCAACGCCCTCGTCTTTGAGCTGAAGGGAGAAGTGGGAATCTTGTGGCTGGTAATAGCCAGGCCATTATTTTAAGGATACAAATGTTTAATGTACAATAACGAGTCGCATAATGAATGTCCAAATGAGTGATGTTTTCTTCAGTTTTACACTCCCAGAGGCGCAGAAAGTATTGGTCACTTTGACATGGGAAGCAGTTAGGCAATTACATTGGTGTGCTCTGAAAAGAGGGGGTTTTATTTCATAGCAAAAAACTTGAAGAAAGGCCCAGTGCTTCCCGGTCACTGCTTTGAATTCAATTTGCCTCTGCTCCAGGTTAAAAAGGGATGTGGGTTTTGGGGCTGTCAAGCTTGTTTTGGGTTTCTGGAAGCGAGGAGCAGGGAAGGAGAGCAGGAAGGCACCTCTAAAGGGTTCCTCCTTTCCATAGAAAGACTAATGAGAATTAATGAAGCCTGGTTGCCCTTTGTAGTGAGGGGTGGTGGTGGGTGCCACCAGCCAGGAGCAAAGCTGGGCTTGCTCTGGGTGGACCATGTGCTCTGGCTTGCCATGTGCTCGTGGATGTGCAGGGTAGGGTGCTGGTCTGCTCTGAACCCCCTTGCCATGTCACCAAAACTCTCTGTGGCTTCAAGGGGTTTGCCCAAGAGCTTTCAGTACCCTCTTTTTTTTTTTATTTCTTTTTTTTTTTTTTTTTTGTTAAAGAAAAAACGTTTTTCATAAGTGAGTTAATGAAAGAAGTTTTACAAAATATTTCGAGACTTAAGACTCATTTTCTTCCCTTACTGAAATTTTGGGGAAAGCAGTACCCTTGTCATTTTAGCTGGGCAGCACCACCTAACCATTTGTCATGGTTCAGAAAACAATGAAACCTGGGTGATTTCAGTGATGCTGGAGAATCAGTCTCATGCATTCCACGTGCAGGAGAGGTCTCATACATTGCCTTAGAAAGCAAAGTTTTAGTGTTCAGAAAAAAAAACCCCTCCAGGTTTTATCTATTTTACTGAAGGCTAAAATGAATTCTTATGTCTATTTCATAAGAATATTTATTTTGTGTTTAGCCCAGCATTAAGGACGCTTTTTACCCTTAATAAGCTCATGCCAGAACTCCTATAACTGCAGCCTGGAGGACGTGTTTTGTGAAGATGAAAAATGAACATATTATTTACCTATCAATAGCAGGCCAGGCTGATCAATGCCGACCGGCACTGCCCCACCGCGCCGGCAGCGGGGCTGCCCTGGCTGAGCAGTGCTGGGACTTTATCTCTAATATGGAGCTTTCAGCCACTGGGCCGACAAAATGCCTCTCTGACAGCCAAGCCATTAATTACCATCATCTGAGCCTAATTCATTCATCCCTTTCCCTCTCATGCAGAGGGACAGGGAGGGCCGAGGGCACTTGGGGAAACATAGGCATGATTCCATATTCGTTATGCGGCGAGCGCTGCCTGCGACTTTGTTGGTTGCAGTGGCTTTAATTGAATTGGCTTGCCAATAAAGCTGTTGTCATTCAGTAAGTGAATTTGTTGTACTACTCGCACCACAGCTGCTGCATACAACCAGGCGTTTCCTGAAGGCAAGCCAACCTTGTGCTACCCTGGCTGGAGGGTTTGGTTTTTCTGCCTTCCCCCAAAACTCATCCCTAGCATGCTGTAAAATATCCTTTAGGTGTTATTTCCCAGCAGAGGGGTATCACCTGCCTGAGCCCCTCTTGCCAGGGGTATGTCCCAACCCCAAAAAAAGGTGGCTGTCAGTGGGGTGCTGGTTATCCATCGGGGTCTGGGACTGGCTGGTCAGACCATGTGTTTTTCCAATTAACGGGCTCTGACCTCCCCTACCCTGGGCTGGTGCTGATAGAGCATCATTGTTCCTTGCAGGAAAAGTAAATACAGAATATGACAGACAATATATTTTGTTAGTCGGGAGCTTAGATTCCCATTAAGAAGTCTGGCGATATTGATAAAATAAAGCGACATTAGGAGAGGCATTTATTATGGGGTATGTAGGTTGTTGGGCCAAAAAATGCTCCAACTTTCTGTAGTTTATAAAACATTAGGGAAGGAGAGGGGGCGGACTGCCTGATTTATGGTGGTTGTAAGTGATACTGAGATGAAGTAAAACATCCAGAGGTCTGAGAAAGTGTTATTTTTGTGTTTTAGTGCATGGTGTGAGTGTGCACACAGAGGTCCACGTGGCAGCTCGGAGGTGGCTGAGGACCAGCACTCCCTGCACAAGCACCTCATCCTTCTCACGGGGACTGAGATGCAACCCCACACCTGAGCTACCTCTGCTGGGTCAGAGCAAAACCCCGTGTCTTTCCACCCACCAAGAGGAGGGGGAACAGATCTGGATCTGTTTCAAAATGTTGTGGCTAGATCCCAGTTCCATTTGGGATGTATTACTTTTTCTTGGTGCTGTGCTGAGGGAATTACCCCAAGAAAGAAGTTTTCTTCAGAGATCTTTGTTTTGTTTTTTTATAACAACCTCGTAAAGCTTCACATTGAAATCCGAATTAATTCCATCAGATTTATGCTTATTGTGGATTATTTTTAACACATCCAAAATATGGGTAGGTCAGGTATTTTAAGCCCTCTGCTCAAACTGGATCATGCTCACCTATATGCAGAACCTGAAATATTTTGAGTGTTCATCTCACTTGAGGTAAATCCTAAATTTGAAGGGAGAAGCTGGACGTTAGATGGTGAAAATGCAATGAATGCCTGTTTCTACACAACTGATAAAAGCCCTAAATTTTGCCCCATACAGGCCCGTGTTATTTGAGTTGTAGCTCATGAAGAGAAGCCTAAAACTTGCTTGATAATAGTAAAACTTTGACTTTAGTACTAATGGAGGTAGCCAATAATGGGGACCTGTTGCCTTCAGTGCTGAGAGCCTGCTTGTACAAATCCATGGAAAAGGTTTTGGCAAAGGCTGTGGTGCCCATTTCCAGCCCAGTAAAAGTCACTTTTCCTGGTTCACTGGGAATAAAAATATATCAAGCATAAAGCTTGAGGACCTCCAAGTAGTTGTCCTGCCTCCTCTTTGTGGGGCACCAACTCCAGGAGTAGAAATATGCTGGGAAATGTCCCACTGAGGCCTAAAAGACCGTGGCCTTCTTCCCCCTCACTGTTTCTTAGGATTTTTCCTAGAACTCAAGATGCTGACCTACTACTCTAGGAAATAACCCTGTGGTCAGCTGAGAACCATCAGCCACAATGTCCGGTGTTAGGCAGCACATCTGGAGTCACGGGGCAGTGAGGGTGTATCAGAGGGTAAAGCCTGGGGTTTTAGGGCTGGAACCCACAGCAGCCACCCCTCCTGATGATTTAGGGTAATGCTGCATTCCAGCAGGTCTGTCTGGCAAATTTTCCTGCTGCACCAAACCTTGTGGATTTGGGTGGGAAACCTTGTGGATTTGTGGCATGGGACAGCCCTTTGGTGTGCTGGAGCTTCAAGTCACCGGGGGCCAAGAGTGTGGGGAAATCTTAATGGTGAACCTAAAGCTGTGGTTTGGGTTACTCTGAGTAACCAGTTTGCTGTGAACACTCCCCTCGGAGCAGTAACGCTCCTGAAGTGGCTGTGTCAGTCAATTATAGACTTAGGGTGGCCAACAACATCTTCTCCTAGCCTCTCTTCCCACCACTCCCCAAGCCTCTGCCAGAGAGGACAAGCCCAGTGGCAGCAAGCACACATCAACCTCAGGATGTTGTGGCAAGGAGCCAAGACAAAAGTTCTGGATAACTTCATCTTGTCTTTTCCTTTCCTTGGGTATAATATTAATGTATGTGGAATGCAGCTGCACTACTATTAAAAAAAAAAAGAAAAAAGACCAAGCTGACACGGGCTTTTGTATTTCTGTATCTCTCATGCTATTAGAAATAAATTTCCATTAGTAAGAGCTGTGTAATTCTCAATTAGTAGCTAATCAAGTGGGCTCTTCTTTATTTAGAAGGTTTATATTTTTCTTAATTCTTCTGTGCCCACCACACTCACAGTATAAGAAAATTGGGCAGGCATGCTGGCCTTTCTTTAGAATGAGATTTCTGTACGGGAAACACAAAGCCTAATTTTTCAGAGATTGAGTTAATGACTGGGAGAGCAATGACTTGGAGAAGGAGGAATTGAGTGAAAGGGAACTGCTCACTGAAACCAGACCCTAGAAGTGCCATAAATTTGGGTTTGTAGCAGGCCAATGCTTATTTTTCTTTCTCTATGCCAGGTGCTGCTTTTGCCTTTAAACCTAGTAGGGCTGAGAAAGAAAAAAGTCCATTTGGAAGAATCTTGGGAAGAGGGATTTGGTGAACGTTCAGATGACAAAACCTGGTTATAACTATCCCAATGGTTCTCACTGAAGCAACTTTCACAGGATTGTTGAATGGTTTGGATTGGAAAGGACCTTAAAGACCATCCAGTTCCAACCCCCCTGACATTCAGCTTTTTGAAAACACAGGCTTGAAAGCTTCATCTGCCAAGTTTGCTTCAAAGTAACCTATGCAAAAAAAGCACAATCTGTGTCTGTGTGTGAGCTTTGGAGCTGGGGAAAAAAACCCAGGGAATTCCTTTAAGGCTCATGAACACCCAATCTGTAAAAATTAACTCGTGTCTTACTGAGCTGGTGATACAGGGTGCTGGTGGGACGTGCCTCCTGGTGCCAACCGGTCTTCGTGTCTCTGCGAGCCACAGGAGGGCCTGGATCCTCTACACCCAGCCCTTCGCTGGCTGTTGAAGGTGTAATTAACTGTGTGGGTGGCAAAATGGCCCAAGGCTCCCCGTTTGCATTTTGTGCAACTGGAACATACCCTCCTTGTTCGGGTAAGGTGGCAAATAAAACCCGAGCAGGGCAGCGGCGGCTGTTGGTGAGGAGTTTTGTAATAGCATGAGAATGGATTTTATGACACTCTATCACCTGCTGAGACTGCAGGGCTGGTGCAAATCATGTGTTAGGAGAAGGCTTTTGTGCAGCTCCATGGCTTTTTCTGGGAGGTTTATGGCTTGCCGAGCAATCGCTTGCTGTGTGAAAGTCGGGAGGCGCGAGGCTTCGCAGGGCCACGCTGGCAGCGCTGCCGAGTGTCGCAATGCATGCGGCGGTACCTGCAGCTGTGGAGCAAGATCCCAGCCCTGCCTGCACGGCCTGGGCTTCCCCAGGGCTGCTCCCTGCCTTGGGTTTTCTTTGCTTGTGCACTTTCTACCTCCTGCACCTGGACTTGTGCTCTCGCAGCAGCACCCAGCCGGGTGCGCGCGCCCTTGCCGCACGCTAAATCACGCAACCTCTGTGTCTAGGATGAGTTCCTGGGCCCTCGTTTCTGACCTTGGGGTGCTGCTGTGAGAAGGTTTGCCTGTGTCAGGGGTCTTGAGTGTTGCAACTCTTGCCTGTGTTGCAAGGAAGAGCCAAGGGGCTCCCTGCTGCACTTCCAAGGAGCTGGGATTAGACTTTCCTTGAGTTGGCTGCATGGCTCAAAATGCACCCTGAGCTTTAGAGGTCCCAAGCTTCAGCTCTGAAGGGTGAAGCTGGAAGCCAGGTATGGGTGGGAGGGGATCAGTTGACTCTGAGACTCTGCTCCCTGATAGGTTCGTGATCTTTTGCAGCATCTCCATGGATCTGGTGATTTCAAGGGTCTGTGTGTGCAAAGTTTTACCTGCTTTCCATGGATTGTCTCTGCACTTGGGTACTTCTTGAATGAGAGCTCTGGAGCAATGCAGATATTTTGGTATATTTAGGAGTGCTTTGCACCTCAAGGGCAACTCCCCTTTTTCCTGGGAAGTGCAAGGAGCCTCTCCCTGTTTGTCAGCAGGCAGAAAAATATCAGAGATTGCTTTGTGTGTGGCAGAAGACATGGTTTGAGTTCCAGAGCTGAGACCTAGGAGGACACCTGGCATTCACCCCAGTGATAATCTGAGTTTGATGTCCCCACAGCTCAGTTTGAGACAAGCTCTTTTGGAGGAGTGGATGTTTGCCTTTCTCCAAGACTTCTTTTTGGGTGGACTTGAAGGTCTCATGAGAGCCTTTTTAGCAGTGCCTTGTGACAGTAGCTCTCTGTATTTGTCTAAAGATTGTGCACTGAGGTCTAAAACCCCACGATGTTGAAGAAAGTCTTTCTGTTGGCTTTATTGGGTGTTGCTCCACTTCTGCAATGAAATCAGAACCTGCAAATATATGCAGGTGAGATGAAGAAAGTCTTAAATTAGCTCTAAACAAAAAAAGGAGGGGAGAAAATGACAGCCCCAACCCAATAAAATGTGACACAGGTGCCTTTCTGAAACTTTCTCTTCTGTTTGTTTCAAAGTACTGTTTAAATGGTGTTTCAGTATTACTGGACTCTTCATAGAGACTTGCTCTGAACAATTAATTTCCAGGTGATCCACTTTAATTTGCTTGTGCTCACCAGGAAAGGGATCATATCCACTTTAAAGCAGCTGGCCTGATTGAAATTCACAATGATGAGAAATACTCTGGAGCTGAGAACAAGACAGATCACTATGCTTTACTGCAAACCTCTGCATGAGCTGGATGTTGCCTTTCTTAGTCCAGCTTTTCCTGGAGCTGGAATTCCTAATATACAGTTTCTTGGCTAGGGCAAGGTGGGTGTGCAGTGCAAGTTACTGAAGTGGAGAGAGATGCTCTGGATTTATTGTGAAATGACCAAAATCCAGCCATAGGCCTAAGAACATTCTTCAAGACACAGAAATTGTCGTTAAGCTTGTCCTGCTGTGGAGGAAAGCAGAGCACAAGAAGGGAGGAATGGAATTGCTCCATGGTCCTCCCTGCAGTCTGAGCATCCCAAATCTGATAGAGCTCCACTCACACTTGCCCGACTCCCTCCTGTCACTGCCGGGCTGAGCAAGTGCGGACAAACCCTGCCTGGAGCTGCTGCCAAGCCTCTCCAGCTCTTTCCACCAGTTTGCCCAAGTGCTCAGGCGATAAGATTCGTCCTGCCCTGTTTTTGCAGAGGGATTTGGTGATTGCAAAACATGTCACATTATTGACTGGAAGTTGTTACCATCTGGTGGCTGTTTTGATGGTCTGGTACTAATGAGTGGGTAATCTCAATCGAGTTTCTAGGGGACAGCTGTCCCCTCTCACTTTCTTCCTCACAGTCACAGTCATCATCACTGCACTGGACACTAATTGGAATTTTTAGTTACAAGCAGCCATGGAAGCACTTTCCACAAGAAATGGGGTAATCGGAGGAAAGGTGCCTTTCCAGCAGCTGCCTTGTGTTTTATGTGCAGAAAGGACCTGGGGTTTTCAGGGACATTGTACAAGCCTTAAGCACCCTCTAAAGAGAGAATCAAAGGACATGAGCTATAGTAGATGAAGAAAGAGGAATAAAAACACACTGCTATCCCTTTGGCTGATTTCATAACCCTCCCACCAGTCAATAGGTGCCTGCTCCAAAGTGCCCTGTCTTGCAAATGCATGCCCAGAAAATGAAGCTCAAGGAACGAAAACAACCTAATGCATATTCAGAGTTGGGATCAGGTGGAAGTGTTTGTGGTTCTCATTGGTTTGATGATATTTGAAATATTATTCAAAACCATGCAAAGTTTGGTTCTGCACTTGGAGCCGTGGAGGTGGGGAGATTGGTGCTGCAGGGGATGTTCCCATGGAAGGGAGAGGGCTGGAAATTACATGGGGATAGCAAAGGCAGCTGAGATATAGCCTGAGAAGTGTCATGGTCTTCTACCTCAGAGGTGACTTTTCACTGCTGCTTTAACACTCCTTGTTCCGCTTTTCCTCTCTGGTCTGTCTGTCCTCATGGTCATCACGACCCCACACAAGCCCTCAGTTTTGGTGGAGGTATCTCCTACTCACATGGACGTGTCCAGAGGATGTGTTTTCTGAAATCCAGGGCACACTGAGTACAGAGGTTACTAGAGTTTGTTTGAAGTGAATCACGTGCTGTGCCATGGCAGGGTAGAGCATTCCTGGAGACCTCAACCTTTAAGAGTGGGTTTGGGGTTGGCTCTTTTTGCTGTACCATGTCTCCTGTCTGAGGCCTTGAGTAGTCTGGCTTGGACTTCCTCACTGGCGTGTCACCCGTGATTGCAGGTGGTTATTCGCTCATGTGCGGTTCCTCCTATCTCCCTCCTTATCTCAGCTGTCTGCACTGACTCCAGGCTGCTCTAAAATCTGTGGAGAGCTGTGGTGGTGATGTGGCGTGAGCTTGGTTGGAGTCAATCAAGTCAGCAAGGAGCAATGTCTCAGCCTGTAGGAAACGACTCGTGGTAGCTGGATACCGGTGCGTGTGATGGGCTTTCGTCACTTAACTGCAAAACACAACTTTAAATACAGTAAAACCTGCTTAAAGACTTGCTCTGGGGGGAAAACAAAATTGAGAGCATTCTTTTGTTCAGTTGTGAAGCAGGTTGGGGAGTTCTGAGGCCAAGGAGGAAGGTAGGCTTCACGCTCATGATGGACCATGTGTTTTGTCAGCACGCTGGCCTGATCCATCAGGAGCCCTGCAGGAGCGCCTGCCCTGGCCACAGATGTGAGCGTGGAGCAGCAGCACTGAATCACCTGTCATCCCGTATGGCTGGGGTGAAAGGGGAAGCTATTTACATAAATTATTGGAGAGCAGTAAATATTATTTCATGATATCACATCAAGATTAACTTAATCAAACCTGATATTAAGAGGAGGGATGATTTGCTTTTAGCCAAAGACACAATTAAAGAAGGTGCTTGAGGGTAAGGGAGAGTGCCTACTTAGGAAGATGTTTATCACACAATGGGTGATAATGGGTTGGGAAGCTTATAACCAGATCTTAACTCCTTTGTGGATTTTGTAGCTACAGCTCTCCTAATTTTAGCAGCTGTTGCAGTCTCAGGAAGGAGAGCGTGAATGAAATGTAGTTGTGAATTTTCTTGTGGGCTTTGGCTGGAAGGGAGAGATATCTTAATATTTTAAATGCCTATTTCTCATTTCAAAGGTTTCTGGAAAACTGTCTTGGCAAATATCGTCCAAAGTAAAGGCAAAACATTTAACTGTTCCCAGCTGGACTGGGAATCTGCCTGGCCTCGGCCATGCTGTGGGTCAAGGTCGTGCTTTTTGTTGCCTGGAGTCTGTAGGGGGTTAAAGACATTGCAACCTCCCCTTCTCCCTGCTGCTTTTCTCTAGGTGAGTAGATCCACATCTGCTGAACAAAGCAATGGAATCATAGACTATCCTGAGTTGGAATGCCATTTGTTTGCTAGGAGTGGGTTCATCTTCTAGAACCCCGGCAGCCAATGCCTTGGGTTTCCCAATGTGTCCATAGCATATGAATCATGTGTAGCTCTTTCCAGTGGTTTAAGTGGGAGCTCAGTGTGTATTAGTTGTCTGAGAGAACAGCTCCCATGTGAGTTTATTGCCTCCAGAGCTGGCTGCAAGGGGATTACTCCTACCCAACTGAAACATTTTTTTGCATAATTTTACAGAAAAGCCAAAGCCGACCCATTTGGGTGGTTCCCACATGAATCCCTGCTTCCTTACTTTTTGAGGAAGGCTGAGACTTCCCTCACTCTCATGTTTTTTAATCAAACCCCAAATTATCGGTTGAGGGGGGTGCGAGCTTAAATTGGAAAACCTTGGACAAGCCTGAACCGCGTCTCCTCTTTGTGTAAAGTGCATTGTCCTCGATTCCAGACAGCGCCAACACCAGCTGGAGGAGCTGGGAAAGCTTCAAGATGTGCTCAGCGCATTCCAGGATTAGACCCATTGTTTAAGTAATAACACTCAATCTCACAAGCCCATCTTCATTTTTGTGTTCCATCCAGTCTTTCCACATGAAAGGTGTAAGGGCTTTATTTTTTCCTTAGCTCTTTCCCTGTCCTTGTGTTGCTGGTATTCTCATGACCCAGTGTGCCGGGTTATGTGCCTCTTCTCTCCTAAATCTCAGGTGACAGAAAGCAGAATTTAGCTCAGGGTAGCAGTAAACTACTAAAAAAAAAAAAAGGCCCAAAAAAACTGCATCTTAATTATTTCATGTTTATTCAGTTCAAGTGATGCACAGCACTGGTTCTTCAGCAGCCACCTGTGGGATGCTCAGGCCTTGTCAATACATCTATCCCTGCTTTCAATGCCTGAGTAATACAAGCATCTGCTGCCACTCGACAAGTGATGCTCTACTGACCATTTCTAACAACTCCCACCTGTTTGTGTTTGCAAAAGCAAGTTTGAAATGCCTGGCCATGGGGAGAACAGCCCTAGCACTGCTTTGTAGCTTTTCCCTCCCTGGTTTCTTCAGGAAGCTGTGGGTCACTGATTTCAGAGGATGTAGAATGGTTTGGGTTGGATGGGACTTAAAAGATCATCTAGTTCAATCCCCCTGTTCATTGAGGACAACACCTTTTCAGGGCTGGTCACCTCTGAGATAATACACATTTCAGCCTGACTTTGCCAGGCCTAAAAGCTGTAGGATTTAATTTTTAAAAATAGCAATAGATCCTTGTATCTTTTTCCCAGTCTTAAAATGTGAAGGTGTTTGTAGGTAGAGCTGTTAAATCCTAATGATATTCCAGCTGCAATGCAGCTTTGATAAGGAGGAGATGGTGGTGAAACTGAGGTTTGTTGTGTCCCTCCCAGCTCAGGGGCTGCACTTTTCCCTGGGGACAGGTCTGGAGCTTTCAGAGGGCCTGGACCCTTGTTTTGGGGAGGTCCTTCTCTGGCAGAGCCTGTGCACCTGCCTTGGTGGTTGGATGTCCCTGCTCTGTCAGGCAAGCTATTCAAGCTTGTCTACTGGTGCTCTAATGCTATGTTAACACTGGTTTTATGTTTTTGGATCAGCCTTTACTCCCATAATTTTCTGCTTTGATGCTGTATGTCCTCTGTTCCCAGCAAGTAAACCTATTGTGGAAATGAAGCTTTCCACGTGCTGCTGACTCTTTCTTACTGTGGGAGACCTTTCCTGTCTCAGCTATGTGAATTCTGCCCAAAACTGCAGAATTCACTGCTTGGAAGTGCCTACCTTTCTGTCAGGTAGATGAAGGGGAAGTGGGGTGACAGCCACATTTTCCTTACCGAGCTGAATTTTATTCTCTCCAGCACTTGGTTGTACTTGCTTTGCTCAGACAGTTTCTGCCAGTGGCAGGAGAGATGGGATTTGGGCTCGGCCTGTGTTGAAAGAGAAGCTGGTGAACCAAGTGGCTTGATCACCCCATTGGAGATTGAATTAATTATTATAAACCCTGATAGTCCTGCTTAGATTATATTCTTTTTTCATCACGAATATTGAATAAAGAATAGCCTTAGCCATGGCTTTAGCTGTGGTCAAAACCTGATTTGTCATGGAAGCAAAAAATGTTACTTTTTTCCTTTGTATCTCAATGCTTTTGGGCCTGGGAGCATCTGTGTAACTACTTTAAGGAAAAGGTTTTTGGTGAAACACTGGTAAGACCTTAGAGACTTTAATTGCTCCTGTGGGAAGTCAGCCCAGGTTAACTAAGACCTGGGGCTGTGGGTGCAGAGCCCTCGGGAGCCAGGGAGGGAAAACCTCTGGGGATGACTGAGGAAGCAGATATGGGAATGAAATTAAGTGGGTGTTGGTGGTGCAATATTACTCAATATTTCTTCTTTGGAATCCCAGTGAGAAGTATTTTGTTTTGAGACCTTAGCCAGTGAGATAAATGTGGGCATGGCAAGGTCTCACCTGGGGGAAAGTCAAGCAATGCAGACTGAAGCACCATGTCTCTGGCTCAGCTCAGCCCACCTTACCTGTGGGTGAGGCTTTTGTTGAAGATTTGGGCTTAATTCTTGGCTCTAGTTGAGGCTTTGTGACATCTGGAAGTTTTAATCTGGAGTTTTAACCTAGAGATACAGTTCAATCCATGTGAGGATTGTGCAGATAAACTCATTAATGTTTGCAGAATACTTAGGAGCCACTTAAGCATATCAATAAGTTTAGAGTGTTATTACTGCATGGACTTTGATTAAATCCATTTGTGTCAGATCTCCTCCGAAACATTTTCATCAAAAGCCTGTGCTTTTTTAAGAGTGGGGTTTTTTATTTGTTTGTTTTTTTAAAATTTATTTTGGTTGTTGAATGTTGATTTCAATTCCAAGTTTGTACAATCTGAGGCAGCCCTGGAGCTGCTTGGAAATGTTCGAAGCTTTTCCAGGCTTATTTTTTTAGTCAGTAATACAGTAGTGAATTGGAAGCTTGAGCTGTAGAGAGTTTTAGCAAATCTTAATTCTGCCTATCACAGCTCCATAGGTCTCTGCACGTGCAGCCCTGGTGGGGTCAGATCCAGCCTCCTCCCTACAGGGATGTGGGAATGAGCTGATGGGGTTTTTCAAGGCAAGAGTTGGGCAAACCCACGTGGAAACGCTTCTGTTCCTTTGGCTGTGACTAGGCTGAAACTGGGAAGTGCTTGCCCGATGCTCAGGACAGATGAACGTTGAGAATTTGATGTAATCCTAGACCTCAGGCATGAAACTCAGCTTGACCTTTCCTGTTGGGTGCTTTTGTGCAATTCTACTGGACATTTAGCAACGAGAAAGGAAGCGGAGGAAGGATATCGGTTCAACCATATGTCAGTGCTGGGACGTGAAGTGACAGGGAGAGGAAGGGCTGAGACGTGTGTGGAGGCACTGGTTAAAATAAGAGCCTTTATGGAGGGGAACTGGGGGGCTCAGGGGACTGATGCTCTTGTTGGAGGTCACCAGTTCAAATCCAGCTTGTGGAAGTAGTGACCAAAAATTATAATTAATTAATGAACTTCTTTCTGTACCCACCGATCGTCCCTCTCCTGTGGTCCTCCCCGGCCTGATTATGGGTCATAAAACTTTGCCACAAGCGGTCCCTTTTGGCAGATTAATGAAGGGTTTAATGGCTCTGCTGGGGGTGGTAAGAGCTTTGTCTTGTCCCTAAAAGCCAGCTCTTAGGGAAGGTTATTCTGCCTTCAGAAAATGTGGGGTTTGAGCTCCAAACCGGGGTTTGTACCGAGCGGTCACAGGTAACAGACCACAGCCAGTGCTGGGATGGAGATGGCCTCGTCCCTGGTGCAGTCACAGGCAGTTCTCACCCCGTTTCTCTCATGAAGTTTTTTTCCCTGGGTCTTCTCAGCAAAAGCCAGGGCACAGAGCTGCTCCTGGTCTGAGTTCTGGGGACTGAGCTGTATCACAGCGGCCTCTCCCAGTATCTTCTGGTTGGGGAGGTGGACTTTGGGATTTGAACAGATTTGCACTGCAGATTTATTTGTTTTCCTGCCAGGAACCAGAACCTCTGGCTCTGGGCTCATTTGCTTCAGACTTGCATTAACTTTTGAGTTTGATGGCTCTGGCACTGAGCTCGAGCTCGCAAAATGCACCAACAGCGTGACATTAATTCTCTTTCAGCAGCGTAAGAAGCGTGTCTGAAAATAGATGCCAATTTAAAAATAATATTTCAGGGCTTGCTCAGTGCCAAATCAGACCTTTGGCCATTTATAGTATCTGTCTTTCTGGCAGAGATTGGCTTCTGATGCTTCACATCAAGATTTGGTGTTCAGTCAAGTAGGGCATAAGGAAATGTATTGCTGAAAAGGATGCAAAAGAGGGAGAAAAAAACCCCCTCAAAAGTCCCTGAGACAACACTTCTCCCCCATCCTGCAGGGCAGTAGAGTATTGGAGATGGTCTTGCAGATCTTTGCCAGTGAATAGCTGCTGCCCATTTAAAGGGAACTGCTTTTATTGAATAAAACTAACACAGAAGTGTGAAGGCTTGTAAGTTTGTACGCGGAAATTTGTGAACCAGGAGCAGCTTGATTTGAAAGGAAAACCCTAAGTTTCAGTCATTGGTTATAACTTCAAGCCAATTTAGGAGCTGCTTATGATGTCTTTTGTGAGGCTGGATGCAGAGTGAGACCCTCCTGCAGCTTTATTTATTTATTAATGATTTTGCAGCTCCACCTGACATTTCTCTGGCCTGAGAAATGAGCAGGGTGCATTGATCTCCGCTCTCTGTGCTCATTTTTAGGCAGGTGTACAGATCCACTTGCACAAATCACCCAAGGCAAGCAGGTCCCAGAATGCCCGGGGTCTCCAAAGGGACATCCCTTTCTTAGCACGTGAAAAAATGTCCTTGAATGTTTTGTTTCAAAAAGCAGTTTTTAAAAAATAATTTAATTTAGTGCAGCACATGATCCTTTATATTGTTGTTGTGCTGGACAATGACAACAGCATGAAACAGTTTGAAAGTTTCAAGCTGGATCTCTGGACAAAAGGGTGGATTAGGACAAAAGGCAACTTGCAATTGTTAATTTTTGTTATGTGAGGGTGAGGAGTTGTTTCCAGCTCTGCTGGGGAGAAGGGAAACTGAGGAACAGAGCTGTGAAGTGATGAATCCAAAAGCTTGAGTTGCTGCCAAAATATGAGACTGAGTGGTTTTTTTTTTTTTTTGGTAACTGGCCTCAGTCTGGGAAACCAACCCGTGTAGAAACTACTCATGAAGACCAACCTCTGCAAGCAAAACCTGCGTTTCTGTGAAATTAAATCAGGGTGGCTGGTGGATGGGGTGTTGATGTCATGAATCCCTAAGCAAAGCATCCCTTCCCCGTCTTGGGAAGCGCCCCAGAGCAGCTGCAGGGTGGGCTGCACCCTGAGAAGACTCCTGGGGCTGTGGTCAGCCCCTGTGTGGGATGGGAGCAGAAGAGAGCAGGATTCAGCAGTTCCTTTTTCTTGACACGGGGCCACAACTGAGATGAGGCAGGCACTCTCCCTTCCCAAATTTTCTTTCTAAATTCAGGTTGGAGTCACGTGGGAATTTTTTTATTTTATTGTTTTCAAGCCAGCAGCAGAAGTAGGGGATCTCGTGCAAATAATCATGGGAGTTTATGAGTTTCCTTGGAGTTGTTTGCCCAAGAAAGGGAAAGCTGGATCATGTGGGTCATTGGTCTGGGTGCAGGGAGATGGTTTGCTGTTAAAAGCAGTATTGTCCTGAGAAGAGGGGACTTTCAGGTGCTGTCTGTCCAAGACAGTTTCATTCTGAATCAAATTCTACTGAAACAGTGATGTTCTGAGCTCACAACTATGGGAACTTGTGTGCCTCTTCCAGGAGATTGCTGGCTGGATTTTGGGGATTGTCAGGAAAAGCCCTTTTAACCTGATGTTCCTTCTGTAACTCGTGGCTTCATCCAAAAAATTCATCAGGAGGAATGCTTTGGGATCTCGTTGCATCCTCCCTCCTTCCCCTGCAGCCAGTGTGGGCAGATTTTAAGGGGGAAAAATGGGGAGCAGAGGCGGTGGGGTGGGGACTTTGTTTGTCAGGAAGCATCTTTACTGCTCCAGATATCTCCATTCTGCTCTTCCTGGGTTTTGGGCTGGCTCTGGACATTGATTTGTCCACAGGAGCTTCCCAGTGTGGGATGCTGTTTGTGAGACATCCCACGAGTGCCTGTTGGTTTGGGATCCATCCTGAGGCCACCCGCTGGCCCTTGGCTGGGGAAGCTGTGAACAAAGAGGTGATAAAAGGTCTCCTTAGCAGGAGAACAGCATTCTTATGGACCCTTTTCCTGCCTGGAAACATCCTAGGAACAGGCTTTTCTGGAGGTGGAATAATACCCTGATGCATGTGGCAAACCAAGTGTACCTAAATTAAAAACCCAAACCAAAACAACAACAATAACCCACAAAACCCCCTCAAACAAAACCAAACAAAGCAAGTGAAAAAAAACCTTCCAAAGAAACCCTTCTACCTTGCTGGCAGAAAGGTCCTCATTGCTCCTTTCTCTCGCCTGCAAATTTTTCAGGTCCATTTTGAAGCTAAAAAGCCAATTTTGGGGATGCTGCCACAAAGCTCCTGTTTCTTACTGCAGATTTGGGCACCCCCTGGTATTTTCCTCTTAATTTCACTGCTGCATTAAAGGCATGTACATGGTGGGAGAGAGTTTGGGTTTAAAGCAGCCCTCCAAAATCCTGTGCCAAGTATTTTGAGCCCACCCACTCCAGTCCCGGGAGGATTGTGGAAGCAGGAGCAGATAACTGCACTTATTCCTTACCCTTGTAGCACCTTGATGGCAGTGAGATTGTGGCAAACAGGGCTGCTCCAGAGATAAGAGGTGGGACCTCCGAGTCTGGACCTCTGACTGTATTTTTATTTATATACACACCAAAAAACCCCTATAAAACTTTTTAAAAAACACCTATTTATAAAATGACCAAACCTTGTGTGTTTAGTGACCTTTGAAAATAACTTCATTACTTTTTTTTGTTGTTGTTGAAGCCCAGCCCCTGGGTTCATCTATCTCAGAGTTTCACTTCTACCTCTTCTCTCTCATTTCCCCTTTACCTCCCCACTTGGTACTTTTCCTGGCCACCCCATTTAGGGGTCTGGCTGGATTAATGCCAGCCTGATGGGCAGCTTGGAAGTGGTCACTGCAGAGGAGCTCACCCTTTACAACTCTCCCCCTGGCAAGGTGAAACCCAACAGACAAAGGGATCAAAGTATTTATGCAAATATTGGTGCTGGCCATGCAAAATAATTTAAATTTCACTTACCGTAATTGAAAAAAAACCCTGTTGCTTGTTTTGGGGTGTTGTAATAAACCTGGGATGTTTCCCCTGTTGAACGTGTAAATTTTACAAACTTTTTAGCAAAAAAATTATTGTGTTTTTGATTGGATGAAAATATGTTATTATGGAACAAGTTAGAAATCCAGTGCACTGTATGCTTTGCTTCCTAGGTGAAATTCACCAGCTGGGCTTTTTTTATTTTTCCCAGTTCTCATAGAAATTAATTTGGCATCTTCATAAAACTGGCTCACCTATTAACTCAACAGAGAGTTCCAAAAGGTTTCTTTTTATGAGTAAAAATATTTATCATGGGGGTTCGTATGTGTAAAATAGGAATTATTATTTTACTTTTCATGCATTTGCATAAGGAAATGTAATATAGATATGTCTGGGAGAAAAAAGCTTTCTGGTTTTAATCACTGTATGTCTCATTGTGATATATGATTGTAGAACTTGGTAAAAAAAACAAAAACAACAAAAGCTGTTTAATAGTATCTTTTTGCATTTTTTCTATCGTGTAAATAGTATGTTTGTAATAATGTATTGCACAGAGATGTGTTAAAACAAAAAGCTCACATCAGCAGCCCAAAACCTCCGAGCAACTCATCAAACCAAAGCCAGCATCCAAACAAAAATAGAGAGGAAAAAAACCACATGGGAAGGTAAACCCTATAGCAGGGAGGAAAAACAAAAGTGATTAGTTAAAGTCCTGCCTCGCCACTGTTTGCCTTGCAAAGAGGGAGGCTGATTTAAAGGAGGAGGAGAGGGGGGGAAAAAAAAAGGGTGGATTAATGTGAACTTTAATACTGAAGCAGTGTGTGTTTACTGCTGGTGACCACAAGACATAAATCTTGCGAGCACAATGTACAATGCGAGGCAGCCCCCAGGTTTTTTTTCTTTCCTCTCTCTCTCCTTTTTTTTTTTTTCTTTTTTTTTTTTTTTTTTTCTTCCAGCCTCAATTTGTGTGCAAGTGTGTGTTAAGTGCCGTTGAAAAATAGTGACCTTTAATAAAGGATCGTATCCTGAGACTATTTTCCCAGACACACAGTGACCTTTCAAACCAGACTGGGGTGAGGGGGTGTGGGGTTTGGACTTTGAACCGGCCAGTTCCCGCTGCGTGCCTCTGTTTGCCAGGCTACTTTTTATTGTGTGGCCGGGGAGCGCTGGCTATGCAAAGCAGGCTGAGCTGCCAGCCTCAACCTTTGCAAATCAATTTGTCTGCACCCGAGTGAAAGATGCTGCGACGGGGACAGACTGCGGCGCTTTGTGCCACCGGCGCTTGTGGCACTCCTGGAGAGCCTGCCCCCCGCCCCAAAACATCACGTGCCTCTGTTTTTATTTCTTATCTCGTTATTTTATTATTATTATTTATGTTTTTTAAACTTATTTTCTCCCCCTGCCATCCTGGAGGAGTTGCCATGGGGGGCGGGGGGAAATGTGGGTTCCTCTCCTTGGACATCCCCCAAGAACACAGGGATGGCATCAGGAGACCTTTCCAACTTTCCATCCTGCTTGGAGAGGTGAAACCCCAGCCCATCATGCATGCAGCATCCTCTGCATAAATGCAAACACTTCCTAAGGGTTAACATTATTGATTTCCCCGGGCTCTGCATTAATCAGTACCTAAAAATGCCAGGAAAAGACAGAGAAACACAATTACTTCAGGTCCTCTGAATTTCAGCTTCTCCAGGTGGCCCCTCCCAAAGAAATGGCAATCCCGTGCTTTTTGTAAAGCTGGATCGATTCCTGCATCAGCAATTAATCACTCCATAGTCCTCAGGAGCTGGGGAGCAAAGGACAGGGGTCCCTCCTTGGGGAGCCCCCAGGACCCCTCTGGGATGTCACCGGGGCTCTCCTCCCTCGTCTCACTGAGCCAACCTGTGAAATTGATACTTGGGCTCCATGGCCATTTCTCCTGGTCATCAAATTAATTTTGTGCCTTGTTCTTGTGTGTGTTTTGTGAGCTGCCATTCTGAGAGCAGCTCCAGGGAGTCAGGTGTGCTCCCAAAAGTTTTATCTTCTTGAGCTCCACGTTTCAGTCCTCCCCAGATGCTCTTTGGTCATGGTTTGCCTCGTTGCCTTGTACCTCCGGAGTCACCCACAGCCAGGCTGCCAGGGCCCAGGGCCGTGAGTGTGTGGGGCAGGTCAGGGTGAGGGGGTGGAGCACATCATTCCCCCCACAACTCCAGCTCCTATAGGAGCTCTTATCCCATGGGGAAGATGGGGCAGCTCCGTCCTTATCCAGTGGGGAGAAGCCATCTCGGCCTTGTGCAGCTCTGGCAGGGCTGTGAATGCACCTCCCTGAGAGGGGAGAGGAGCAGGGATCTGGATTACTTACTTTTAGAAAGGCCATAAAAATGAAAGGGGAGGAAAGAATTTACTGGAGTCGAGATGGGAAGTAATTATGGTCTGGATAGAGGTTTTGGCAGCAGCGGGGTCAAGGTGAGGATGGGCTCTGTCAGGGAACCAGAGGTGGTGACAGCTGGATTTATGGGCATGGGAGACAGGAGGGAAAGAAGGCTGGAGTGTCAAGGATGGCTCCAAGGTTCCTGGCCTTATGAGAAGGTTGGAGTCAAGGAGAACACCCAACAGGGTGTTGGGACAGGACATTTTGTATTTCTTTTCAGTAATTACCAATAACACAGGTGGAGGGAAAGGCCATTTTGCCATAATGCTGAAGTGGAGGGAGTTTGCAAGTAGTGAGAGGCATTGTAATGGGTTGTGGAGAACCAGGTGGGTGCCAGGAGGAATTACTGAGATGTACAGAGTCTGATATTTCATCTAGGCCAGGCTTACTATGAAGTTTTTGGTAAGTAGGTGAGAGGCAGTCACCCACCTCATGTGTTTTCTGAGTAGGACGATCGCTGCTCCTGGGCTCCCTTGGCAGGAGGGACCCCAAGCTGTGGCTGATGCACTGCCAGGCCACTCTTGCTGTCCCTTCATCCCTGTCTGTCTTGGGAGCCTTCGGGGTGGCACTGGGTTTTTGAGCACTCACTCCAAGACCTTATTCATACAGAGAATTCATACTTTATTCATACCGAGTTTATTCATAGCCCTCTGTCTCGTTAGCCCTCTGATTCAAGGCATACACAAGGCTGTGAAAGGGGGGTTAGCAAATGGGTGTGTGCTCCGAATGCTAATGGCATCTGCTTTATTTTGGTGTCCTTCCCGACCACTATATGGTGGATCAGTGTGCCCAGGTCTCGTGTGGGAGTGGGCCATGGATGAATGGCAGCTTTGATTCAGGCCAGCCTAAGGAAGCCACCAGAAGCACTGGCTGTGGGCAGACAGTGTCTTGCTAGAGCTGGGACAATTTTTTTTTTTTCCTTCCTGCAGCAGAAAATGCTTCCATGAATGAGAGAAGAAATGAATTTGTTAAAACTTTACATTTAAACCACTGGCTTTTGGGGTTAAAGGAAAAACCTGAGAGCGACGCTGAGCATTTTTGTCTTCAGCTTTCCCTTCTCTCTCTTCTGTGAGGAACTTCCTCCTCCTCCTCCTTAATTCTCTTAACCTGTGTGAGTAACAGGAGTCGCTCTTGGTGGAACATCCAAGCACATCCACAAACCTCTCAAGCCTCACCTCATGTGTAAACCCCTTAATTCTTGTTTAAAACTCTGTCTCTACCTGAGGATTTATCGGGCCATTGAAGAGCAGCTTCTGTCCTCTCATCCTTAGGCCCGGCAGGAATCTGTTTGGAAGTGGCTGGGTCTGTAGTGCCCTCACTACAGCCACTGCAGCTGAAGAGCTGTTGTTCCCATGTTTTCTGCATCTGGTACCTTGCACAGTCTTAGCCGGGGTGATTTTGGTGTAATCACAGTTTTTCCTGGCTTGAGTAAATGAAAGCCTTATTTGGATAAGTGGAATAAATAATGGTTTTCTGGCAAAAGGGGTTTGGAGGAGCAGGAAAAGCTTTTGAGGGACAGGTGTCTAAGGGAGAAATGGTTTTAATAGATACAGGGTCTAATTTCTCTGGCTAAACTGAACGCTTTCACTCAGGGAGGACTGGTGGAAAGCGGTGATGAGAACACTTGATTGTGAAAAATAAGAAATTTGTACCCTTTTCTTTTGAGAACTTCTCAAAAGCCTCTCATCCCTGTGAATATTTGGCTATAGCCTTTGTTGCCACTGAGGTCCCTTGAATACTTTGCCTTTTTCTTAGGGTAGGACACTTTTAAAAAAAAGATTTCAAACTAGTCTTTATCAATACCATTCTTTTCATATGTTCACCTGGACATCTTTCTTTTCCTTCATCCCTTTACCCGTCTTGAACAGGTTCCTTAGCTTCCTGGCATTTCTGGAAAGCCTCCCCTCTGTGTAGGCAAACACAAAAGTTCTTGGATATATCAATTTACTTGATTCAACATAAACCACACTGAATTATTCCAGAGTCTGCTTTTTCCCCTTTTTAATTTAGATTAAGTCAGCTGTTGATGGGTGGGGAGGCTGCATGTCTTTCTAAATAATTACAGTTCCTTTTTATAAGCATCAAAACCATTAGAACTAAACTTCTGGGATAATTTTGAACACCCTTAGAAAGAGGATTTTTTAAAAAAATAATTATTTTTACTTCTGGGAGGATTAGAAGCGACTCTGCTTAGATGAAGGTGGCCCTGCCCATTGCAGAAGAAGTGGAACTAGAAGATCTTTAAAGATGCCTTTCCACCAAACCCATCCTAGGATTCTTGGGCTTGGTACCAAATTCAGCTGATTCTGAGAAAGATGCCCTTAACCCCCACACAGAAAGGGGAGTTTTAATCATCCTCATCATGTCAGTCACGGGTGCTGAGGGTCGAAATTCTCGGTTTTCACCTGGCTGGAGATGCGATTTCTGCACTGCTCGGAGCACCTCACGCTTTCTGCTCGGGCCCCACCGACCTGGCTAGTTGAGTGTCTCACCGGGACGATGGCTCAGAGCCTGTGGGGTGAGAAACAAGCAGCGTTTTCACTCTTAAACTTCCCTCTGTCCACACTCGGCTGCCTCTGCAGGTGTGTCCTCCAGCTGTGAAATGGCCTTGAACGCTCCGCAGGCTGTGAAAGATGCTGGGTGAGACCAGCGTGGCCAGTGGGGCAGAGCAAAGGCTGGGAGTGGACCCTGCCCTTTCCTCCCCGTGTCCCCTCTGCGACCTCTCCCCTCCTCCTCCTCGCCATGGCAGCAGAGCTTTTTGCAAGCCGAGCCGGGTCTGGCTCTCTGAGCCCAGTGAAATCTGTATTTCCTAAATGCGTTTAAATTTATTTCCCTCCCTCCCCAGCCCAAAGCCAGGAGGGAAGGGTGGGTAGAGGTTTGACACCTCCAGCACCTCGCTTCAGTCTCTGGGTAAATCTATTAAATGTGTTATGTGAAACTCAGGAGGTTTTGGTGATTTTTTCCCCCCTTTTTTTTAAAGAAAAAAAAAAAAAAAAAAAGAATAAAAAGTTGCCTAAATGCCCCTTTTCTTCCCAGCTCAGTCCTCGGGGAATACAAGGAGTTAACGCTGGTATTTATAGCAACAAGCCAAGCTAATAACCACTGCGGAGCTGGGAGGGTGGCTGGGAGGTTATCAGCAAACAAGGGACTGAAAAAAAAGTTGGGTTTTGGAGAATTAAAGAGCTCTGGCTCTCCTCCCCTCCCACCCCAAAGTGTGGGACCACTGCGGTTGTTGGTACAGAAATGAAAGGTATTACAGGAGAGTCATTGTGTTACCGGGGGTGGGGAAATGTGTCTGCCTGTCTCTTTTTTTTTTCTCTCTCTCTTAAACTTCCTGGTCGGTCAGGCCGGGGCTGACAAAGGGGAACCAGTCGTGTCCAGACACATTGCAGACTTCTGGCAAAATAGCCCAAGCTCACGAAAATTTACACATTTCCTGGCGCCCGGCCAGGCGGTACTTGTAGGACTTGGCATGGCTTTTCCTTCAGTTAAAAAAAATGGCTTTTTTTTCCCCTCCTCTTTTTTTTTTTCTTTTTTTTTCCTTTCCCCCCCCCCCGCTTTCTTCAGCAGGCCGGGAGATGGAAAGCTCCTGTGTGCTGGGTCAGGACAGTGGAAAAGCCAAGGTTTAGGCGTGGAGAGCTGTTCTCTGATTTAGTTGCATGTGCAGCTTTCCTCATCCTCGATCCCAGTGGGTACAACCTGCCTGATTCCCACCCTCTTGTGAAGGAGCATCCTTCGGCCAAAATAATGCAGATAACCACTGCTGAACACCTTTTTTTGGTGGTCCCAAGTGTTCAGACAGGCAGGAAGGATGTGCACGGGTGCTATCTCAGCCTAAAAATAAGAAATTGGGGGGGAAAAAATGGGTCAGTTGTTGCAGTTGAAACTCCTTGCTGGCTGTGGGCTTGTGGCTGGCTCTGACACCTCGTCTCGGTTTCTCTGAGGGGGGATTGAAAGCAGGCTCCCGCTGGTCAGCGAGCCCTGTGTCACTTCCTTCCCTCCACCAGCCTCACTCTTTCCACAGAGCAGACTTTCAAATGAACATTTTCGGTTCACTAAAGGTAGTTATGGAAAGGTTTCTAGTTCTGTGAAAAGAAAATGCAAACCAAACAAGCAAGCGACCAAGTTGGGAGCTCGTCTGGACACTGCGGTGCAGGCTAAAAAAGAGGGGTGGGAGAATCCCTCTCCATTTGGGGAGAAGATTATTGTTTAAATGCTCCTATCCCTTTTCGACAGCTCTCCTCAGTGCCTCCCACAGCTACACCTCTTTGTCTCAGCGTGGCTCATCCTCCTCGCAAACTCCCCCAGGGCACGTTCTCCTCAGTCATCGGGAGCTGTGGATGTGCATCCTCCTGGATGAGGCTGGGGATATCGCACCAGCCCCTCCCTTGGCACGGAGGTCACAAAGGTGTCTGGGCGTGTGAGGTACCCATGCAGAGCAGGGAGAAGAGGGGAAGCTGGCAACCCTCCGATTATTGCGGGGTCGGGGTGGCTGGGGTTCTGGTAATTCATTGTACTCGGAACAGAAAGGGGAACCGTGGATTTTGGTTAAAAATTTCAAAGCAAAGAAGTGGTCCTGGCCCTTGGCTTTTGAATATACATCCTTTTTCCCCCTGAAGCTTTAAAGCACTGAAGGGTTTGGGCATTGCAGAGGATTTATCTGTTTTTCCTTATTGCCGATCTCGGACGTTTTTGGACAACATGTGAGCAGATTTACATTTTAATCCCCGGTGCTCATATCCCAAAGGATCTTTCCCAACCTAGGCACAGCTGTGTCTGTGCAATCCCCTGCCCTGCCAGGTCTGGGGCTTTGGGTCTGCTGGAGTGGGAGAGGGCGATTGCAAAGCTCAGGTTTGGTTGCAGGCTCCCCTGCAGCAGTAGGGTGAAGGAAACGGATTTGGGGCTTCAGTTGGAGAGCCAAGACTTATTGTCCTGGCTGGAAGCAGAGGACACCTCCTGTGGGTGGCAGATAATCACCCTGGAATCCAGGTGGGATTGAGACCATGTCTCTTGTGAAACAGAGCCCAGGATCTTTCATGCGCACTCTGACTCTTCCAGCTGGGGTGGAGATTTTCACTTTCCAAGAGCACCTGGAGCATGGACTTGTTGTTAATGTCAAGGGCAGAGTGGTGCTTGCTTCCATCTCCTGTGCCCTCAGAAGTCAGTTTTCTGAGGAATGGATCGTGGGCTTTGACCACTTTAATCTGACCTAAAGATCAGAAAGTGATTTTTATGGGGGCAGGGGTTTCAGGATGGTAAAGCTTATTGAATGTGTGTGTTTGACTTTGATTCACCTGCTCTTCGTGGCAGGGCAGAGAGATACTGCTCTGCTGCCGATTCTCTCTGTGTAATCGCCTGAGTGATAAATTCTGTCACTAAATCCTAATTTCTTCCAGGCAAGAGTCCTGTTGTACAAAGCCACTTGCAGCAGTGAGCACGGTGACTCTGCAGCTGTATTACAGATCATTTTACTGCTTAGCTCTGTTTGCTCAGAGCTGCTCTCACTCTGCAGTGCTCTCTAAGAGCACGGAGGTTTATTCGCACGGGCAGTTCAGTCTTGCACTCCTGGGAGCGTTTGGGTGCAGCTGAGCAAGCTACCTGTGCAAATAAGGGTCCAGAAAGCGAAAGTTTTCTTGGTTTTTATCCTCAGGGGCAGGGAAGCACAAACCTCTTGGACTTTGGGTGGTGATGGTGGTGCTCTTTAACTTCCTCCCTGCCTCGTGAGGGAGAGGCGATGAGTGATGCTGGTGCCAGCCAGGTGCCCCCTCCACTTCCCCAGTACACCCTCAGGCAGCAAACAAACAGCTGGGAAGGAAAACCCACAGAGGGAGCTGCTCTCTCAGATTTGGGTGGACAAAGGAGGGGAAGTTAAAACTTAGAACAAGATGAGACTATTTTAAGAGTTCATTTTTCCAGCTCAGAACCTTATTTTTTTCTACATATGCATGCAGGGACCTGTGAAGATACAAAGGCAGGGATCTGTGAAGATACAAATACAGGCTTCTCCTTCCTCTTGTCCTGAGAGATGCTGGATCTTCACAGAGTGATGGCCAGGGCAGGTAGATCATAGCAGGAAGCACAGGGCAAAGCTGTGCTCTAGAGAAGTCCTGCGCCCTGGTGAGGCTCCTCCAGCACCTCTCTGTTGCCAAGACTTTTCCTAATATCTCTTTGATAGTGGGAAAAACTTCTTCACGGAAAGGGTGTTCAGGTGTTGGAATAGGTTGCCCAGGAAACATCTAAGTGTTCAAAAGGTTGTGTGGCACCTGAGGACATGACAGTGCTGGGTTAATGGTTGGGCTGGAAGATGTTTTTCAGCCTTAATGATTCCTGACCTACTTGTCCATAGGAAGGACTCCATGGTTTGCCATAAACCTGTCCTGGCAGAGAGATTGCTGCTGGTACCTGCTGGCTTCAGGTCTGAGTGAGGTCTAGGGCAGCTGATCTTTGTGCAGACTTTGAATTCTTGTTGGCATCAGACAGGTCAGAGTTGCAGAGTGCTGTAAGAGGTCCTGCCAAGGCTCCAGTGGCACTGGAGACCTGGGGCTGACAGAGGTGAGGTGACCATTCGGATTCTCTTGGGCTGCCTGTATCCATCTCAACCTGAAATGAGGGGGGAAACTTCTGTTTTAAGGGGAAGGCATAAGTGGAGAAGAAAAGCTGGCAGAGGTGAGCCCAGGGTGAGAATCTTCTGTAGGAACAGCTGTTGGATAAGCAGCTGCTGGTGGGTTTCTGCTCTGTGGAAGTGTGGGAACCACCCTGTGCTGTGCCCCCAAACTGGGGCTCACAGGTGCAGCTGTTGAAGGACCAGCTCTGCTCATTGTTTTCTAATTTGGTGTCTTGAGCATCGAGATTTTCTGTGTCTTTGGAAATTGGTCAGGTGAGACACAGCAAGGCAACTTTATTTGGTGAGCTGGAAGTCTCTCAGGGCAGGAGTGGGGATGGAGGTGTGTGTTGTGGGGGCTGAATTGAAATGCTGGAAAAAATCACGTTGTGTTTGGATAGGTCAGTGTGCTGTTTGTGATGACTTCTGTTTCCAAGGCTCTCTGAGCATGTGCTGAGTGAGGCTGAGCTCTGAATTTTACGAGGAAGGTGTTTGTCCCCCAAGTACAAATGTCTAATTAGACCTGACACAGCGGAGGCATTTCCCTGACATTTATGTCACCGTCTTTCAAACCCTCAGGAGCACACAGGCTGGTGGGAGGCACCACAAACAATGTCAGAAACAGCATAAAATTCTCCATTAGCCACGACCCCCAGAAAAGAAAAAACAACAAACCAACACCCAACCCTCACACTACTTTTATTAGGCACACTAAAAGTGAAAGCAGAAGGGTGGAGCTGGGTTTGTTGGTCTCTGCTTGTAGAAAGACATAAAATGGCTCATTTAAGTTCTTAAGAGCTGCATAGGAGGCAGGAGACACAATGAGGATCTTGGAGAAGAAAGGCCATCAGCTGAACAAACTAATTGTGTGGTAATCAAAGGGGAGTTCTGCAGAGCCCACTGGGAAGTGCTTCAGACCGAGGAGGTCCCAGCACAGCGAGCGCCCCGTCAACCAAAATCTTTAAAGAATTATAAACTAAAAACAAAAAGCAGGAAAGGGAGGTGTAGCAAAAGGGAAAGACAGGTCTAAGGTGTTCCCAAGCAGTACATGCTCCAGGTGTGTGCTGTGGTGGCTGTTCCTGCACGGGAAACTCGGCAGGGTTGGCGTTGCTGAGGGGAGCTCCCAAATCCTGCTTTGCTGGGCTCTGCTATCCTTGGTGTGCATGAGGAGCACACCCCGTGCTTGGAGCAGCTTCCACCAGTTTTTCTCTGGAGGTTCAGTTCTCCAAGAAAGAGGATGCAGCAGGAGAGTGCTGGGGATGAGGAACCAACCTGCAGGAGCAGGGTCAGGCCCTTGTTGCTCTGGGTATCTGCCATGAAAGCACAGGCTGCCAGGTGCTGCCAGGCAATGTTCTGGACAATAATGGTCCAATGAGGCTTAAAGATAGAAAAATCAAAAAATGGCACAAGTAAACCCTGAGTGATTGTGGGGTGTGTCATCTTCTAAACACTGCACAAGCAGTAAACGGGCTTCACAGCACTGCTATGTGGTGGGGCAGCAAAGTTGTCATTTTTACAGGTAAACATGTTTTTTACAGGTAAATTGATCAGGATTTTGTTGTTGTTATTGTTGCAAAAGTGAAATTTAACATAATTTATGTTAAATTCAAAACCAAGTTAAAAGAACAGGGGGAACAAAATCTGCAAAGTCAAAACCAAGTAGTGCTAACCCACAGAATAGGGAACAGGAGGTAGCAAAAAGGAAAACAACAACTTAGAAGCAGAAATATCCCAAGCTTTGGAAGTGTGTTTGATTTTAACCAAAATTAAACCATATTGAGTTACTCCTTGGTTGATGCAAGTGGCTTTGGTTAAAATTACACTGTGGAGATATTTGACCTCAAGGAAAAATTCTTCCCAGGAGAAGTGATGGTGGGGAAATTTAAGGAGAGGACACTCAAGCTCAGAAGCATCTGCTGATGGAGGTTGATACTAGAAACCGTGGTTGGGTTGGACAGGGCTTGGAGCAGCCTGTGGAAAGTGTCCCTGCCCACAATAAGGAGTTTGGAACAAGATGATCCCTAAGGTCCCTTCCAACCAAAATCCTTCTGTGATCCTATGAAATTCCTGTTGGGAGGGCAGGAATACTGCCCAGCCAAGTTGCTAAGCTTCAAACCCAAGCACCAAAGGATTTTGGTTTTGTAGCTGTAGTTTTAAATCAACCATTGCTCTCATTCCACACAAGAAAAGCCTTGGAATTAAAATCCTACCAGGCTGGAGCACTTACTGTTAGAAAAGTGTTTGACCTGATGCAAACTCAGCTTGCTTCAATTTCTGGTGTTGCTTTTTCAGATCTCCTCCAAATAAATTAATAAAAGCTTGAAATCAGTGTCAGTTTTAGCAGTGTGAGCACAGCCCTACCTGTGAGCAGGGGGCAAATGTGGAATGACAGCAATTTTTTGGTGGTTTAATTTTAAATCCTCTGGAATCAAACTACTGGGAGGATCCTGATAGAAAGTATGACAGAGACTTAAATGAAGGGTAACAGCACAAATTCAATATGGTTATAATGGCCATTTTCCCTCATTACAGATTCTGGCTGTGACCTATTGCCTTTGCTTTCACTTTCTTCTTCAGCTCTCTGAGTTTTGTTACCTTTCTCATCAAACTGGGACGTTCAGGAGGAACAGAACCTGCGATGTACTTAAAACAAAACCAGCCCAAAAACCCAAACATTTTTAAATAATGTTATTTTTTGTGAGTGAATGGTTAAGGGGATTGCAATGCATGCCTGCTATATATCACCTTCTGCAGGGAATGGCTGCAAGATCCCAGTGCTTCTGGTGCCTGAAAATTCCACACTCTGCTTTGCTTGAGTATGCAGCAAGATTTGGTGACATTCAGAAAATAGTTTGCTGTTTCAAAAAAAAAACCCCAAACCCAAATTGCTTGAAGTAAAGTGCAAGTGCATCATCAATAAAACTAAATTTTGCTTAGTTCTCAAATTGAATTCAAATTATCAAACTGAATATTTGAAAACTGGCTTTGACTTGAAAGTATAAATTCTTGCAATGCCAGGAATTTAATGTAACTTCTTTTGTCTGTTTCTCAGAAGCTTTTGGAAAACCTCCTTCCCTTTTCACATGAAATTATTTTTTATGACTTCCTGAGAGTGTTCAGGTGACACAAAATCTAAAAATTATGAGCAAGCCTCTCCTGAAGCTCCTTCCTCCCTTTTGCCTTCCTCCTTTGTGGTTTTTTTGTAAATAAAGTGTCGCTAAGGTTCCTGAGAAAAAGATACACAAATATTGCTTCAACCGATAGCCCTGAATTGGTGTTTTAAATTATCCTTGTTCCTTCCAGACTCAGTTTTAATCACAGTGAGAGAAGCTCTTTGTCCTATTAATGGCAAGTAATGGCACATCCAGGAGAGCCCTGTATTATTTCCAGGGTTTCATGTGGGGAAGCCATGGGGTCGTCACCTTTGTGTGTGTCTGGAAGCTCAGCATTGAAGTAGAGGGGGAAAGGTAGGGCTGAAGACTTGAATTTTTATTTTTAAGTATTTCTTCTTCATTATAATTATTTATTTTTTGTCTGGTAAAGAAAAAATTTGCAGTATCTCAAGTAAAGATTGCACTTTTGAGACTGGCAGGGGTGGTTCCGTGCCCTCACCCCCAGTGAATGGGACTCCTCCTGCAGCATCTCACGTTTGGATGCATGAACCCAACCTGATGCAGGAGTAATGAGGATGTAAAAAAACAGAGATCAGGAAAAAAATAGTCCTGGAAGACAAGGAGTTTTATTCTTGGGCCCTTCTGGGTTGAACGCTGAGCCAGCTGATCAATCCTGTTTTCTCTAGTGGGCCTTGTGGGTGAATGTTGAAGTCAGTTCCATTAAAAATCTGTGGGCTTTTCACTGTTTTAAGTACTTGTTCCCTCTCCTTTATTGTCTCATTTCTAGCTTATCTACCTGGCCTAATTTTATGTCTCCATTCACTTTAATTAAGCTGTTTCTTGGCAGTGTCTTTAAGCGAAGAGGCTTTGAGGAAGAAGAGCATCTCTGTGCAATAAATGAGAGCAGGGCTGGGCAGGTGGAGTTAGAAATGGCTTTGCCAAGAGCTTCTGTTTTAAAAAAGGACAAAAGATTGGGATTCCCTTGGTGGCAGCACAGATTTGGGTGCTCACAGCAAAGTGTTCTGTCCTTGTGGACTGGGACATCTCTGAGCAGCAAACATGGCCTGCTGACACTCACCCCTGATAAATTATCAGCAGTAATCTGTTCTCTCTGGTGCTGTTCAGCTGTAGCCTGAGCAGCAAGCATGATAAAACTGGAGAGAGAGGGGGAAAAGTTCAGCTGGGAGGATGGCACAGGGAAACCTGTGGAATTCAGGTGCAGTTTTGTCTGAACCCTGAGCCCGTTTGCTGCCTGTGCAGGTACTGAAGGGCAGGAGCTGGGAGGTGGCAGAGTCAGTTTCCTTGCCAGTCGTAAAGATGCAATTATCACCCCTTGTTTGACCGAAGACTGTAAAAGGAGACTCAATGTGAGTATTTACTGTATTTTTCTCCCCCCTCTATTAAAAGGATGGCCAAGTTTGAATTATGGTAATAGAGGCACTCAGGGTTTAGGACTCGCCTCCCTGAAATTTTCAGGACCACTAATTTGTGGTTACTCCAGTGCTAGAATGGACTCGGTGGTGGTGGCCTTTAGACTGGCAATGCAGTAAAAGTTTAAAGCTGCAACTGCTTCGGAGCCAAAGAAAGAGAGAAGATTGAAACCTAAAGGTTAGTGTGAAATGCACTTTACTGTTATCTATGAGAACAAATGAGTTAAAAAAATTTCAAATACCAGAATACCCTACAGGGAGGAGATATAACTATTAAAGGGCTGTTATAGCTGCAATAAATGTAGGAACAATAAAAATAAATTGATGAAGTAAATGTCAGCGCTGTTCCCCTGAGCTGCCCCCACACCTTTGTCCAAAAGTAGAACATCTCCAATTACAGAGGGTGGAATCAGCCTTCAATGACAATATGACAAGGACAGAACATAGAGCAGTGGCACAGGGAACACAATTATGCACAGCCTTGAAAAATTGTATCATAGCACAATGTATGGAAGAAATCAATTAATGATGCAGGGCCTCCACTTCTGTCTAATAATCCTGTGAGAGAAGGATGAACGTCCCCCCTCACCTTGGAAAAGGAGAAGGGGACAACAGCGGTGAAGAAGGATGACCCATGAGTGAAAGTCTGTATAATACCATGGGTCAGCATTTTCATGCTCTGTGGTGTGTGGATATATCTCTTTACCCATTGTTATTTTAAAAAATCCTCACTTTTGGGAAAGTATTTAAGAGAAACCCCCTTTGGTGCTTAAATAGCCCACTGAGGGGGGGGAAAAAAAAAAAGAGATTTCTTTGGTGAAAAGGCCAAAGATGAGAAAAGCCAACTGCTCAAATCCAAAGCCAGGAGCTGAAAGGAAAATGAAAATTTTTAGGAGTAAACAGTGTAGATGGTAGAAGACAATTTATCTTGTGCAATTTACAACAGGTGCTAAACATTACGAAAACCAGAGCTATTAAGCAATCAAATTAAGCTATAATTAACAGAAGAAAACTGTGCAGGAATTCTAATTAATCCATATCTGAGCACATCCGTGATCCCCTCCACAGCTCAGCTTTCTAAACCCCTGCTGTTATCCAAGAGTGACCCAAGGGTCAGTGCTTGCAGAGTGCATGGGACACTCTGGATACCACCAGAGGTGTTCCCCAACAGCTTCAGTCCCAGATGCTGGCTGGAAGGATGATGTTTTAGTTTGGGATATGTTGTTCCAAGCCTCTAGAAAGACTCATCTTTTGTCTGAGGGTCTGGCTGAGGGAAGCCTATAATGTGCTGGGTTCATCCTTCTGTTCATGTTTGTCCTCTGTGGTCATCCTCCCTGCCCTGTGAGGTGTATTTCTGTGCAAGCCCTGTTTCCCAAGGTGCTGTTGGAGAAGGTTTGCTGACAGCAGTTTTCCTGGATGGAGATTCTGAGGTAGGATGGCCACAATTCTTCCAGAGATGTTAATTCTTGCTTTGCCAAGGACCTGAAACAGTTCTTGAACTGGCGCTGGATCAAATGTGTCATGGGTACTCCAGGTGATTAATATCTCTGAGATGACTGGGACAAGTTTTCCCAACTTTGGTAAAAAGCAGAGCTCGACTCCCTGATCTATGTGCTTCCCAAACAGAGCAAGCAGTGCTTCCCTACGTTATGGAAGTGTTGGGAAGATCAGGTGGTTTAATGCCTGCGTGCCACTTTCAAGTGCTATCATTATAGTACCATGGTCCCTCTTAGGGAGGATTTGTTATTTTTACAAAATTAATTGTAAATCCAATAGAAAATAATTCAGCCTCTGAAATTCTGGTGAGATAATTATTGTGAAGACAGTATTAGTGTAGTTCCTTTCAAATGAGTCACTACTTTAATTATTACTTTCTAATTCTATGCAAATATCGTTTAAAGCCCCTTTAACCTTCTCATAGGTTGGTTGAATTTAGCCCCTCAAACATGGTGCTAACTCCTTCAATTCCCCTGTTTCATTCCTCAGGTGGATCACTGTGGTTGGCAGCAGTTTTCCCTGGAAAACAGCATCTTTTACTGGTGGTCCTGCAGATTTTCTTGCTCAGGATTGTGGGTCCCACTGCTTGTTGTCGGGTGACTGTCTTACATGATTTGATAATTTTTCACATTTTTGTGCCAATCTGGGCATTATCAGTTCCAAAAACACCTGCTCCGAGATTGGGTCACCTCCTCCACGCCCACCTGGTTTTCTGGAAGTCACTGGGAAGAATGTGAAGCCCAAGACTAAGGCCACTGCCAGGTGGATTTTGAGCTGAGATGACTTAGCCTGATCATCTCACACTCTCCCCTCCAAACCAGGGACTGAAGGGAGGAGTCTTCCTCTGCTGTTTTCCATGCAAATGGCTCTGCCTGCAAAGATGTGTTTTAATTGTGCTCTGAATAATTCCGAGACCTGCTCGCTCTTCCTGGCTCCCTGCCAAGCTGGTGCATAAGCAGCCCCCTGTGCCCTTCCCTTGGGAACATCCCTCCCTGGGCATCCCAAGCCATGCCTAGGAGTTGGATACAGGGTCAGGCCTGGGCTGGTGGGATTCACCTGGCTGAGCACCCAAAATTCTCCAGGGATGGGGATGCTCCAGCCAAGCTGCTGAAATGAAACATTTTTGCTCGGCATTGTGCTTTTGTGCCTTCAGAAATCCTGCTCTCCTCCAGGGTGTCCCTCTGCCATGGAATGCTCCACAGGGACTGGGAATTTGTGTGTGTTTAAAATGCTCTCAGGCTCTGGGAGCATCGCTCTTGGAAGTGATTGCCAGTGCCTTACCCTCGTGTGCATGGATGTCCTAAATCTGAGTGTGTGCGTGCCTGTCTGCGAGATCAGGACCTCGGTTATTAATAACAATTAACAATTAATTAATTATTCCCATCAGGTAGATACGCAAACCTCTGTCTTATTCCTGGACACCTAGCATGGCAAATTAAAAAGAACAGTGTGAGCTTTTAAAGGGAATATCCTTCCCATTCCTTGGGTGGTGTTTCACTTGCCAAAGTTTACTTCTGTAAATTTGTGGCAAATTTCCCTCTTTTCAGCTCATCTTTCCATTATTCAAATTGTTGTTGGCTAAATTATGGGGATTTCGGTGCCCGTTGGAGCAAGTGATTAATGGCATGGATGAGAGAGGGGAAAAGGCAAGGAAGCTCTGGGAGGAAAAGCTGGGTAGATGGGCTGGTGCTGGTGGCAGGGGAGAGATCCCAGCCCCGGGCAGGGTGACACCAGGTCAGGGGATAACTCCACCCCAGTGTCCAAAACCGGTGCCTGGAGGAGATGCACAAATCCCAGCACACAGGGGGAAAAAGGACACCCGGCACAGGCAGGAATTCAAGCAATTAATCCTTTACTTAAAGAATAATAAGCAGCCAGATTTTTACATACCAAAAGTGGGAACAAGGTAAAAGGGGTTAAAAACTAAAAAGCAAGGACAGCAGACACCAATTAACACAATGCTAATTGACAATTTCCCCAAGCCTCCATGAAACATGCCAGACCTATTTCCCCAATTACTAATTAAATCAAACCACACGCACAATACTAATTTTCCCAACTTTGGGAGCTCAGTAGACAAATAAAATGTGAAACTAACTTAAACATGTTGTCAAAGTGCAGGGAGATTAAGGAACTTTAAGGGAAAAGGGATAAAGTTTTGCTCTGGATATATTGTTTATATTTCTGGTCGTTTTGGGGAGTTAGAGGAGGGATGTTAATTGAGGCAAGTATGTGGTAGAGTCCTGCTTGCTGGGTGTGATTCACACCCTGAGAGAAGGTGAGGACACAAGGCTGGTCTGGTTTGCTGCTTAATGAGAGGCTTCCTGAAAAACAGCCTAAAAGGGGATGCTTGGGCACCCTGGGATGCCTTGCAGGTATGAAGAAGAGCGGTTGTTATTTGGAGAATTTTTTATCTGGAGCTGGGGGAGAGATGGTTGCAGCAGTTCTTGCCAGGCTGTGCTGAGGTGGGGACAAGTGTGCATCCCTGGAAGTGTTCAAGGCAAGGCTGAGTGGGATTTGAGCAGCTGGGCCCAGTGAACAATGTCCCTGCCCATGACAGGGGGGTTGGAATGAGATGATCTTCCAGGACCCTTCCTGAGCCAAACTGTTCCGTGATTCCATGCTGCCCTCCCTGTGGAAAGGTTCTGAGAGATGCTGGAGGTGCACTTGTGGCTGGGGTGTCCTTGCCCCACCAGGCTGGGCAGGAGGAGCAGAAGGACAGCTCAAAGTCCTCCAGTTGGTTGTGCTTTATCAAACGGCCGCCCCCGCCCCCGGCATGGAATGAGGATGAAATAGTGATGGGATAGGTTAATGCCGATAATTAAAGAGAGTTTAAAACTAAGCAGGAGACTGAACTGCGTGTGTGGGTGGCTGGAATGGTTGTTTGATGTGAAAGTCAATGACTGAATTATTCAGAGAGAGCGATTTCCAAATGATAATTTTACATTTCCCATAACTGATTTTGATTTATTCCGGCAGCAACCGATAGCCCAGCAGGAGTTGGGAGAGGTTCTTGGCTCTGCCGCTGCTTTTCCCTCTCCTTCAAGCACAGAAAGGTGCTCGGAGCTGGAATCCACCCCTGCTTGGCAACTGACCTTTGTGCACCCATCACTGATGGAGCTTGGATTTTTCCACAGGAGAAATGCAGGGAAGGCATTTGTTTTAAAGAAATTGGCCCGTTGCTCTCATCCTCAGAGAGGCCTCTTGTATAGAGCATCCCTCTCCTATGGTAAATAGGTAATTTCTTAGGGGACAGCTGCTCCAGGCAGGTATGGGACAGCCTTATCCTGGTGTGCAAGGGCCAATGGGATTTGTAGGACGCTGCTGGCACTGGTCCCTCGTGGGCCAGGTGGAAGCTGCAGGTTGTTTCAGAGGAGGCTTCTTCCTCTCTCCTTGTGGTCATTAATTCTGCCTGGGGCCAGGGAGATCTCCCCTAATGAAAGCTGCAGTGAGATTGGTTTGCTGGATGGCAAAGCCTCAGTTTCGGTGAATCAGCAATTTCTGATGAAAAATCTTTTGTCTGAAAATTCCCAAGAAGCTCCGGCTCTGACCTCGGAGCGGCTGCCTTCCTCGGAGCACATTACCGGGATTTATGGAGCTCTCCCATGCTTTATTGTTCTGCTGCAAGCAGAGCTGCTGGATGAGTTTTGACTATCCTTCTGGGCAGGGAAGCAAATCAGTGGCGTGGGACTGTCCAAACTTGCATGATTTAACACAAATCCTTGCTGTGGGGCAGGTGTATGCCCACATCAAGTAGTTTCTGGCCACTTGGAGGCTGCACAGGGTCGGGGCACATCTTACCTTCTCTAGGCCCAGCTCCTCCTTTACCTGTTCTGGTGAGTGGCCCTGAAGAATATTCCCAGTGCCACCAGCTCTTTAATTAGGAAAATAGGTGGTGACTGCATTGTAACTTTGTGGTGTGTTTTCTGGAGGCTGCAGGCATGGAGAGGATGTTTATGCCACGGACCTACCAAGGGTGCCTTAGTGACAGCAAATAGCCACAGTAAGGCACAGAAAACCCTTGCAAAGCATGAGAAGAATAAAAAAAACATAATTCCCATTTTATAGCTGTAGGCCTAGCACAGTGGCACTGTAGTGTTTGCTCAAAGCTGCAAGAAAACAAATCCTGAGCGTGGACTCGTAGTTAAATCTGCAGAATAACTTCAGCAGCAGGACACAAATTTCCTCTGGTTTATAAACATCCATATTCACCTCCTTAAGGAGCAGAGCAGAAGGAATGTGGTGGCAGAAGGGCTCCAAAAGGCTTTACCAGGAAAGAGGGAAGAAGTATTATATAAGGCATCATTTATGAGCAGGGAGAACATCAGTGATGTGCATTGCCAGGCTGTAGGTGAGGCCTTCCCTGTACAAAAACTTCCATCCCTTTTAATGGAGATGGTGGTGAAGAGTTTTGGAAAATGCGAAAATACAGGGAAAACACCACGATGGATGGAGATTGCTCCAGCCCATCCTTCCCATGTCCAGTGTGTGCTTTAACTCAAGATTCCCCCACACTTTGTGAGCTGTGTATTTTCAGCACACCCAAAGGTGGGGTGACCTCCTCAAGGCAGAGGAGAACACTGGGGACAGGGACAGGACCACGGGCTCAATGCTCTGACTGCCTGGAGTATGGCCCATCCAGAAGGCCAAGCTCCCTCCCCATAATCATAGGGAAAAGTAATCAAATTACTGCCTTTCATGTCACATTAGTGAAAATGGATACTAGTATGATGCATATTAATATAACATGATGGGAAATTGCTAATACAATTAGACCATCACATTTTATTAGCACCGGAGTGACAACTCCCACTGAAGAACAGCCACGGCTGGGAGCGAGCACGAGCCTGGTGTGCAGCCACAGGGGACAGTACTCAACTTCCCAAAAAGCCCCCTTGATTTTTCTCTCCCCAGGAAGTGTTTGGTCATCTGGGTATGGGTTACAGCAGCTCTTTGTAAATATTCCCTGGGAAATGAGTCAAATAAGTCAAAAGTTATCTGCTTCTCATAGATATTTTTTTCCCATATATATACATAGACATAGATGATATGAGAAAATCAGAATATGCTACTCCTCTCTACAAAGATGTATAACTTTTTCTTAATAGAGTCTACCTTTCTCTGTTTCTATCTTCTTCACTCTTTATCTACCTATAAAATGATCCTGTACAAGTTCTGTGGGTTACAAATGTAAATATACATTTATACACCTCACCCTGCCAGGGCAGTGGGGCTGGAATTAGATGGTTTTCAGGTGCCTTCCAACCCAAACCTTTCTGTGATTCTTCCCCAGTGCTCATTCTCAATCCAAGGGCCACCTTCTAAGTGGGAAAAGGCTTCTGTCTTAGCTGGCAGCCTGTTGGGATGAGCAGTTCTGTGACATCCAGCAAATGTGAACTCCCACCTGGATGAGATGCTTTTCCCATTGCCTCCATAATCCCAAAAAACAACTCCTGAACAGAAGTGGCTTCGCTAAACAGTTTATTTTCCTGGCTAGAGGCTCTGCCTTGCAAATACTATCTATCATAATGAAATTATCTCTAATCATGGTATTATCTATCATATCAAGAGGCATCCGTGGATTTCCTATAGCAGGCAGGTGCAGGTTTTAAATACGATGCCCAGATTAATGATCGTGTCTTTGTCAACTTGAAGAAACAGGGAAGGACTTGGAACACTGAAAAATTGTTACTGTGTCAGTACAGCATGAACAGGATGGTACCAAATAGGTGAGCAAACAGCAGAGAAGGAGAACCACCTTTTCTGGAGGTTTAAGGCATTTTGGGAAGTATTTAAAGGAAATATGTTTGCGGTTTGTCAGATTCAAATGCAGCCCAAAAATCTATAGTGTGTTGTGTTTCTGCCTCTTCTTGGTAGTTTTTATGACAGAAATAGTGGGATTTGTGTTTATAGCCGGTTTTCACCCCAGGAAAGAGAGTGTGTTTCTGCACACTCACATGGAGATGTTCTCCTGTGTGTGTTTTAAACACTTTCAGCTGAGGCACTTCATAAATGCAGTCTCTAACATGGTGATATGGGTAAAGACTGATAATTTCCTATTTGGTGAGGGACACTAAGGCCAAAGGGAAAGCTGGGCAGTGGAGGAGGGCAATGATTGCCTCAAGCTGGGAAAGCAGTGGTGGGAACCTCAAGCCTAATTAAAAATGCATTATTTTTCTGGTGTAATACTCAGACTGTTCCAGAAGAACTGTGCTTGTGGTTCTGCCCATTAAAATCAAATATTTATATTTTATATTTACTTCAAAGACTGCCAGTGAAAAGAAAGTGCTTTCTAAGTAGTTTAACATGTGAACAGGTTGTGGGCCAAGCTGGGAAAATGAGTGTGCTGATGTTAAGTGACACAGACCACATGAATATTTACAGGTGCTTTTTGAAGTGTAAGGTGGTTTTCCCCAACCTCTGGCATGTGTGGAGGCTGTTGGTGAGGAGGAAGGAGTTGCACACTGGAGGAGCATTCCTTATTTTCTTGCTTTTTTATTATGTGCCAGCTTTTGTGCAGAAAATTTCCTCACTCTGTGGAGTGCCTTAGGATGGTTTGGAAACCGTGGGCTGCTGTGAGTGTCACTTCCTAAGCAAAACATGCTTCAAGCACCATCAGACATCTTTGGTTGTTCCCATTATTTTGGAAATATTAACCTAGCTTCAGGTGCAGAGGGGCCAAGCCTGCCTGCATTTGACTGTGTTGGACTTGTGCTGGACACAGCACTTTCCTCACCTCTTGTGTTTGGAGAGTTTTCAAGTTCTTGTTTTACCCCAGGAAGTTTATAAAAGCGAGATAAAGCCATCATCGTCCTAATGATGTGGGTAATAACAATGCTTAACATTTCTCATCTTTGAAGTGCTTTACAAATATTAAATAATTAATCTGCCCAAGAATGGAAGAGAGAATCTTCCTTTGATTGATACACTGGGGAGCAGAGGCAGAGAAATCCATGAGTTTTCTCCAGGCCAGAGAGGGAGAGAGCGGTGGGGACATGGGTCCATTCCATGTGGTGCCCGTCTGGGGCCACTTGCCCACTGGCCACCCTGCCTCTGGATGGTGGGATCATGGCACTTGCACTGGGGGATGATGTGCCCTCACCTTGCCCCTCTGAGCAGGGAAGCAGATCCATGGCATTTCCTTCAGAGTCACCTGGAAAGTCTTTCCAAGGGGAATGAGATGCTTTATTGACATTTTTTTCCATGTGGGGGATGCTGGGAATAATGTAGCTGGTGATATGGATGAGGTTGGATCATGATTTGACTTTGCTGTGGGAGGTTTGAATGGGTTGGATCTCCTGTGGGGTAACAATGTGAGGAGTGAAGGATGCAGCTGCTGGATCTGGGATCACAGCCTGGGAGCAAGCACGATACAGACTTTGCTTTCCAGAGCACTGGAGACAAATCATACACAAACTGTTCAAGCAGCTCTCCAGAGATTAGAGACTTTCTACAAGCACCAAGGGAAGACCTTTAACGTAGAGAAGTTGTTCATTTCACAAATCCCAGCCCCACAGGACTTTCCTTAAGCTCTTGAGTGTGATGGGGAGATGGAGCTGAGAGGGTTTCCCATGAAGTCCCAAAAAGGTGAGTAGTGTTTTGCAGGGGACCTGGGGAGAGGCAGGGCATCCCAGCTCCCTGCCTGTGCTGGGCAGGGGGAAACAGGGGCTGGAATCTGGGTTTCTCACAGCCCAGGGGAGTGTCCTCAGTGCCTCGCTTTTGGCTGTTCTGGATGACTTTTTACATTGTTTCTTTGGGTCAGTAGCTTCATCCTGGAGATGGGAAGCTTTTCCCTGGGAAGGTCATGTTGAAATCGATGTATTTAGCAAAGTGGATTTTGGCTATTTTTTTGCCACTTTTTTATTTTATAAAAAAGAAAAAAACCAAAGCCCAAACCAATCAGGTTTACCCAATATACTCTGATTTTGCCCCTTTTTCTTAGCCCGAGTGTGCTGTTGTGTATAGCGAGCACTGATCTGGCAGCGGGGCCCCATCTTGTCACTCTGTTTGGCTTTTCCTTTTCTTCCCTTGTGGGCCTGGTGCTGGGCAACTAAAAATCACTTTGCCTTTCCCAGTCTTTATCTAACCTCCCCAAAGTGGGACAAGCAAGCCTGGTATTTCCACACAATTCAAGCAGTGTTGGTTTTTTTTCATCGCAGAGGGCAAATCCCAGAATAGAGCATAAATAAATAGATGATTTTGGAGGACTGTAGATCATTGAGCAGAATGCAGAAAAGGCTCCTTGTTTTGAAAGAGCAGCGTGAGGCTCGGCAACAATGAGTCTTGAAGCCCAATGAAAATCTTGGATGCTTTGAGGCTCTGTGTGTTGGGTGAACTTTATTTATATTTGGCACAGGCGAGCTCATGTGTGATGCCAGCGGCTGCCAGGGGATGTGGATGGAGCTGAATAAAGCTTCTCCCAGCCTGATACAGGGAAATGTTGAATCAGGCTGGAGGTGGTCATTTCTAAGCTTTGGTTGGGTTTTGAAGTCACCCTGGTTTCCACAAGGAAAATCCCTTTCTTTCCTTACTTTTTTTTTTTTAAGAAGCAGACCCCCCATCATAAAAAATGCAGACAGCACCTGTGTTGTTATTTCCATAACCCCCCTGCCCATGGCAGGGAGTTTGGAATTAGATGATTTTAAGGTCCCTTCCAATCCAAACTAGTCTATGATTCTATGGAAAACTGCAATAACAATTCTCTATATATTTAATCTCTTCCTCTCCCAAAAGTTACTCTGGTGTGCCTCTCTTTTGGGACATTTATTGCTACCAGCAAACCCCCACCTTCTTAAATGAACTGTAAAACACATCTCCTTTGCTGGAAAGAGGGAAATTTGTCAGCCCTGGAAAAGAGCAGCAGGAAGAAAATAACCTTAAAACTCCACTTCAAAACTCAGTTGAGATTGTAGATGTATAGATGTAAATACATTATTTTTTTCTAGATCAAAAATGCATATTTCCAGGGTAAACATTTTGGTGATGTTTGCACACTTCCAAGGAGTGTGCAAATAGGGAAGAAAGTGGAGGTAGCTCCTATTTGCCACATAAGTTGGGAAATTTCACCTCTGCAAAGTCCTGTTTTGGGAAAGATTCTGCTGATTTCATATGATGGAGCTCCCTCTTTCCCCCACCAAATTCACTACTTTAAATACAATAAAGTTGCTTTGAACTCTTTCAATTATTTAACATCTTTCAAGTGGAGAAATATTCGGGGGTTTTAATTTCATTTTTGTCTCTTCCCCCCCCACCGCAGTTTTTTTTTTTTTTTTTTTTTTTTTTTTTTAATTTTTTTGCCTCCATTCTGTTTGCTAAACAGTAATTGCAGATCTTTCCTGCCACCTTTAATACTCCCAGCTAATTATCCTGAAATAAATCTCTTTCAAGTCTGCATGCCAGCAGTTGTGGGATATGAGCGGCTCTTTCAGCTCCCGGCTGCCTGTCACTCAAGCAGGCCTCAGCTGCAGCTCCGAATGATGAGTATTAGTCTCCCGCTGGGATGATTCTCCCAATCTCCCCACTTCCAACAGCATCTCCCAGGGCTGCACCACGCTCCTACCTGTTAGCCTAATCTGGGATTTTCTTTTGCTAACGCTGTTATTTTGAAAGGAGGAAGAGGATTCCTGGGAGAAAGGCACTCGGTTAACCTTTTCCTAATTGCCATTCAAAGCTGAAAGCAAGGGGTGGGGGGAAATAAAAATAAAAATCAGATGATGGGTGTCGCTGCAGGGAGGATGGCTCAGGGAGGGTGGGCATGCAGGTGAGGTCCCTCCTGACTTCCTGGGCTTAGTTCTTTGGCCAAAGCAGGGGTTTTGGCGATGGGCTCCCAATTTTGGGAGCCGCAGTCCGCGGGGACACGGCGGCGTTATTTGCAGCTTGTGTCCCGCGCGCTCAGGAACAAGGTTGTGGGGTTGTAGGCAGAGCTAAATGCTCCATCATTAATTTATTATGTGCTAGCAGTAATAGCCAGGGCTATTTTTAAATGCCACTTAAGCTCGCGCTCACACACGGGCGTGTAATTTGACTACAGGACGGGCATAAAACGACACATTGTAACGCACTTACAGATCCCGCTTTAAATGAAACAACTATTAAACTATTAGTATTTTAAACGCTCAGGGGTTTTTTTTCAGTTTTATTTCCCTGCTGTATGCGGCCCTTCTAATGGCTTAACCGGTGGATCATTCCAGAACCAGCCTTGCTGGGGATGCCATGTGGATGTGTCTGGGTGATGAGATGGGATTCGTGGTACCCGCTGCCTCTTGGGAGCTGCTGATGGGAAGTGAGGGATGCTTGGAAGCGTCACAGGCATCCCCCTAGCTCTGTGCTTACGTCTCCGCCTCGTTCCTGAAGCCAGAGGTTTTGGTTAGCCATTAAAGGCGCTCCCAAGTTGCTCATGGCCTCAAATCTGTCTTCCCAAAGAGTTGTTTATCACTCAGGGCTCCCTCTCTAAACCAGTGATGGGCTGTGTGGAATTAATTCCATTAACTGCCAAAGGAATTCCTTGCTGCCGAATTATATTTCCTGTGCCTGTAAATCATTTCATCGCTGCTTTCCCTGACAGTTATGCAAGTGACCTTTTGATTTCACCATGTTTGGTGTTTTTTTATTTATGACATCGATAACCACTCTGTGACTATGCACCATGGTGAGATTGGGATGCTCAAGAATATAGAATATTTTATAAATATGCATGTAGAAAAAAAGGGAAATGGCATAAAGTTGAGTGTTCCAGACTTGGACCTTGGAAACATAATATTTACACTGAGTAAGCTGTGTTAGTTTTAAGAGTCTATTTCTGGGTATTTTCACTTCCAGAGGAAGAATTGCTTAAAACCTTCCCCTTCTTCTGACTGAGCATGTTTTTTCTTTTGTTTAATCACTGGGTCCAGCTCTGCACAGTCCAAGCAGACGCTGGATTTAGTGGGAGCTGTGGATGCTCAGATATTGGAGCCAGGAATGGTGTAATTTGACTTGTGTCGTAGCAGGACTGTGGATTCCCCAAAGGAAAGGGGACTTGGACACCGCAGTTTTTGTGCTTGGCTTTGCAGGTGCTGAAGTGCCATAAAGACATTTCTGACCCTATAAAGCTCCTGGTTTCCCAGGAATCCCTGCCTGCATGTCTTGCCTTCCCTCCATGCTCCCATCCCAATGGGTCTGAGCATGAAATGCTGTGAGTTGAAACCGCTCTTCCAGGCTGGGAAACCATCTTGGCATCCCAGTGCTTGATTTGTAAGTCTAATTAGAAGTTAGAAGTGTCAGTAGCAGCACTTGCAGGCACAATTATAGCACCTGCAAAAAAAAAAAAAAAAAAGAAAAAAAAAATCCTGTTTTTCCCATTTGGCTCATCCTCTGGGTGCAAGTCTTCTATAAATATCGTGGCTTGATGAGGAGAGCTGTCTAGAAAAACCTGCAAACCAGGGGAGATCCCCGCTCTGGCCCTTTTAACAACCCCAAAACATTGTGGTTGGATTGTGCAAGGTTTTGCCTAAGTCATAAATTGAGGTTTCCTGCAAAACATCTGCTCAGCTCTTATCTCGCTCCACAAGAGGTAAAGAAATCCTCTGTGGTTCTCCTTTGGCGTGGTACAAATATGGGCACCTATTTATAAGGAAATATCAGAATAGAGGTGTTGGAAGAATCCTTTTCTTCCCAGTGCTGCATCAGACATGTTTTGGGGCTGTTGGTAGTGCCCTTCTCAGTCCTGGTCAGGTAGAGCAGAACAAGCATCTCATTCCCAAATGGAATTTTTAGTGCTCCTGCCAGGAACAATGGTTGCAGTTTGGGAAAGCAAAGCCCATGGTAAGAGCTGCAGAAACACTGTGTATTTACCTTCTGCCTTTTACACCTTCTGTGCCTTAATCCTCAAACCAGACTTAATTCTTGGAGCTGCTGAGCCCTTGTAAACCATGGCTGGGGGCACAGAATTTGGCACAAGGTTGTCCAGTCCTCAGCAGAGGGGGATATATGATAGTGTGTGCAGCTTGTGTGCTCCAGTGTATTCCCTGACACCTCAGGATGTGGTTCAATCTGGTTCAACATCTTTGCCTCTATGGGGGTTGTACCTCAGCTGATATAGCTAAATGTTGGCATTGCCTTCATCCTTCAAACTCTGCTCTTTCTGCCTTTTTTTTTTTTTTTTTTTTTTTTTTCCTTGGTGCCTGGATCTTCCTATTTTGCATCCCCCATCTTTGTTTTTAAATTACATCCTATTAATTATCCCAGTTTCCACCTTTCAAATTCCAAAACCAGCATGAGGAAAAAAACACAAACTGAGAATAAAATTTCGGACTCCTTCCACTGCTGCTGGTGTGTTTGCCCACAGCCTTCCTGAAAGACACCAATAAATAATGCTCCTCATCCCCTTAAAAATTAAATTAAACCCAAGTTTCTCTGGGGAGGAGGATAGGTTAATTACAAAGAGCTACCAATGCCATAGCTAAAAAGACTCCATTTTAATTTTTAATATTTAGGATTAAACTTAATATATAGCTTGTTTGTTGTTTTTTTTTTTTTTGCCAAACCAGTCAGTTTAGAAGTGGAGAAGCTGCCAAATATAGAAATATAATTTTACCCCAAAACTTCCATCAGTGAACTCCTTGCAGTATTTTCTGGGGAGACCTTGAAGGGGAAGGCAGTGCCACCCCAGCCAAAACCTGGATGTTGGGCATGGGTAAGGTTTGGTGGGAATCACTCTGTGTTTGAACACTGAAGGCAAAACACATTCATGTGTCTGGGCATGAAAGTTAGTAGAAAAACTTGGCTTTTGAGGGGGAACTGTATACTGGATTGGAAAATATCACATTTCTGTTTGATACCTCCTGATGCCCATAGGTTGTATGTTGGGTATTTGGGAATACTACCCCAAACTGGGGAATAAATCTTTCACCTCTCAGGAGGTGAAGACGAGGGAAGGAGAAGTTTGCTTAAACAATCCCAGTGTGTTGCCTGTAGATTAGTTTGATTTGTCCTGTGCACAAGATAAACCACTGTTAAAATATTTCTTGATGCTTTATATAGTGCAAGGTCCAGCTCATTTTAGATTCACTCTCCTCTTAGCAGTGATATCTTTATGGAGGAGACATAACTGTAATGAAGCTGTGGAAAGGGAGAAAGGCAGGGCATGATTTCAAAAGGAAAAATAAAGGAAAAGCTGCCTGAAGTTAAGCTCCTAACTGGGTAGAGAGACACTAGTGTCATCTGCCTTCTCCAGCTGAGATGGGTGTGTGCCCAATATGGGCTGCTCTCTTGTCCAGCAGCTTGGGGACTATTTTCCAGGAAGGCAGGAGAAGCTGGGTGTCTGTTTCCTTGGGGGTTGTCTTATTCCAGCTTTTAGATTCAGGGCAAAGACATTAGCTGTGCGATAAATCAAAAATGGTAGGATGGGCTGGGGCCTGTGAAATGTGGTGTCCACATGGTGAAGGGATAAAGCTTTATCTCTGCTGCTTCAGAAGTAGTTCTTGTCTCCAAATGTTTAACCACCAGGGTTATATTATTTTTTTTTTTTTCCCAAAGGCTCTTTGTGCAATGAAAACTCAGGGTTTGGGCTTGGGTTGAATAGGCAGTGTCTGAAAAAGCATCTCTTGGCATGTCAGCCCTTTCATTTAATTTCATTCCCAGCCTTGTCCTTGGATGTTCACTGGCTTTGGTGGAATTTGGGCATGAGTGCCTGATGTCAGACTTACCAGGAGTTTTAAAAGATGTTGAGGTGCAGGAGATGCAGAGATGGTCTTTGTAGGGTTTAATTCAATATTTTTCCGCGCTTGCCTTTGTGGAAAGAACCCAACCAACCCCAAAACAAGCAAACAAAAAAAGAGAAACCTAAAATCCAGTCCAAACCACTGTATGTTACTTGTCTACTTCCAAAATTTAAACCACCTTGAAATCCTGGTCCTTTTATTCCTATTGGAAGGTAAACGTGAATTTAGAGGGTTATGTTCCATATGGGTTAAAATCAAGACATGTTTTCCTTCTGTCTTACAAATAGATAACAAATCATAATTATTTTTAATATTATTAATATTTTTAGTTGTAATATAATGGAGGAAATTCCAAACAGCAAACTCTATAGCAATGGCCAATCTGTCTGTTGAAACCAACAATCTGTTCGAGCGCCCGCGCTCCCCCTGCCCTGCACTCCATTAACTCTTTCTGGAAACGTTTCACTTGTGGTTGCAGGATCGGGGCTCATCTGGCTTCACAAGGTCCTTTCCTGGCTCACCAGCACAAGGGAAGGCTGTGTGGATGTGGATTTCGGGGTCTTGGGAAATGGGAGGGAAAAGATGACAGGAAATTGATGGTTTTTCTCGTAAATATGGCAGAAGTCTCTTTGAGCTTTTGTCTTGGTACTATCCTCTTTTTTCCACATGTGTTTTGTAGACTTTGGAAATGGTGAGTTGAAGTCTTCCAGACCCTTCCCAGCTCTTTGGGACAACTGGCAGCAGAGGTAGGAAGGGCTTGGCAGAGTCACCCTCCAGCTGGAGTCCTCTAGAAGACCTGGAGGTGTTCAGGTCACTGTTATTTTCCACCCCTGTTTGTGAAACTGGTACTGAGAGGTCCCGTGTCACCCCTTTTGTCCTTTCAGGGGCATGGTCTGATGGTATCCAGCACATGTGCAAAGACATCCTTTTGACACTGGACATCCACAAAGATCTTATTTAAAAAAGAGATAAATTTTTAAACAATAGATACCATCAATAGATGCCGGAATCTCTAAAGTTTTACATTTTTTGGGAACTGCTGGCAGGTACATTTGCTGCCCTGGCATAGGTGGAGCTATTATATTTTGTATTAATGTAAAATTTAGTGCTGTTAGTGCTGCTTGTTTGGGTAAATTATATTTGTTAAAAGCAGATTTTTGGGGAGGGATGAATCCCAGCTCCAT